>NW_027192428.1:223404-237790 GCF_041956645.1 Rasamsonia byssochlamydoides | reverse complement strand
GCAGGAATCATCTCAACGACCTCGGAGGCCACCAAGATGCAGTAATTGCAATCAAGAAGGCCATAATCGGCTTAAATACCCTAGTAAATAGTCCCTCCTTATTTATGTAGTCAAATATATTGAATTTCGTTGCGCAAAAAAGCTTCATCTGCAGGCATTGTTAGGCGCTTTCAGCTGTGGTTGGGGTGGCAGCTCGGTGTCCGATTACGTTAAAGGAATATAAATCTAAGTACATATGATATAAAGGCTGTAAAGGGCTTACTCTAATACTTGAAGCAATATCTAAATAATGGCATTATACTAGGCTATAATAAGAATAAAGGATTGCAAATTTATATTAATGCCTCATATACAGATAATAATAATAGTAAAGCAACTAAAGCCTATTAGCCTTCTATATAGGAGTACTAATATTATAGTAAAGCAAGTAATAGACCTTTATGGCACCATTAACTACAGTGGCCAAATACTATGCATTGGAACCAGCAATAAGAGAAGTAATATAGATTAAAAAGCTCCTTTAAGTGGTTAATTTGGAAATAGATAATAAGAAACCTATAATCCTCTGTATGGACAATAAGAATATAATAATTATGGTCCAAAAAAAGGCTATATGCTAGTAACCTGCTGGATCAATAACTAATATTTCTTTGTTAAAGATATAATCAAGAATAATAAGATTAGCATAGAATAAGTTAATAGAAATAAGAATCTAGCTAATGGTCTTACTAAGGCTTTAAACTGCCAGAAATTCATAGAATTTAAGCATTTAATAGGATTATAGCCTATACAAGATTCAAATAAGAAAGGGTATAGCTATAATAAGAATTTTGAAGTACTGAATACAGTACACTGATTAGTTAGATTAAAATCTAAACCTAAAAGAAAAGGGCATAAGAAATGCCATAAGCAAGCTAATTACCTAGATAAGACCATATACTACCCGATTAGGAAATTAGTTATGCTTCATAGGCCTCCTGGTTGCTAAGGGGGGTATATTAGAAGAGTTGGTGCCTCAGGCATTAGTTAGCTCCCTATTGGCCTGTTTGTACCCAATTCTTACTATTTTTCACCCAATACCTGGGACTAGTCGGTGAGGCTTACATAAGGCCTCCTAGGCTCTAGGAGTAGTAGTTTTGTGGACAGTTCTAGGAAGTGAGAATTGAAGCCTTTCAACTGATACCAAAAACCCCTAACATGCTGAGAATACTATTATTAATAATATTAGGTTATCTAAAGGCTTCTTAATAAACCTTAATTATTATTTCCCTAGGTTTATTGATCTATATCTTTAAAGAGGTCTATTAGGATAGGATAATAAATAGTTTAACTATCTTTAGATTATTAATTATTTATTATTTATATTCCCTAGGTAGCCTTTCTTTTAGCCTCTAGAGTTTTAATATTAAGAGGTTATAAATAAGTTTTATTTAGTTTATAAGTATTATATTATAGATCTATTATACCTCCTCTATAAAGGGTAAAGTAAGGATCCTTAAATATGACTTATATTATTTAGTCTAATATTAATATTAATAAAGGAATATCTATAATTACCTATAAGGCAAACCTTGAGATAATTCTAAATATCCTAGTAATTATCTTTAATACCTAGTATTAGATATTATTAATTATTTTAATTATATTATTAATATCCTTTATAAATCTATACCTTATTGATATATATTAGGCTAAATATATATAAAATATTTAAAGGAGTAATATTATAATATATGTCATATAAATATAGTATGTTAGTCCCCTAAATTAAGCTAGTAATAAAATAATAATTTTATTTTCTTAGATTTATTTAATCTACTTAGACCATTTAAAGCTTATATTAAACTATACCTTTAGGTATCTAAGTACCTTAGTTAGATAACTATCCCCTTTATTATAAATAATAGTCTAATAGAGTAGTTACCTTTAAGATACTATAATATTACTATATTAATATTACTATATTAAGTAAATTAATCTATACTTTAATAAAGCAAACTTAATATTCTATAACTATATAAATATACTCTAATAAATAATAGTTTACCTTTATAAAGTTACCTTCTAGAATATAAATATTATTAATATAGCTAGTACTATGGTCTCCTTTAGGAACTATTATTAGATATTCTTAATAAGGTCTATATTATAGAATAAGTAAAGGACTAGTAAGAATTACCCTATAATACCATACTGTACTCACCCTGGCTACACCACCACATTTCTCTTGATTTAGTCATCTCAGACAATAAAATTAGTATCAGTATTTACTGCTGTCACCTCTTCTTCAAATTTCTAACTATATGACTCCTTATTAAGGCTATAATGGGAGGTCAATATAGACAGCTATTACCTTAATGGCCTAACTTAAAATTTAATACCCTAACCTATAAAGCTATATATTAATATTTATTAATAATACCCTTATATTAAAAGAAGTTATTAAGAATCTTAATAGAGCCCCTCCTTTTAATCTATTTAAGTATTTTCTTGATTCTATACTAATACTTATAGAGGTAGTTAAAGATAAGCCCTCTTTATATAAAGTTACTCAAGACCTGAAGGTTAATAATTATGGAGACTTGAGTATATAAGAAATACTATTAATAAATTAGTAAGGCTATTATAGCTATTAAAGAATATTCTACTTATATCATTATCATTATCTACCCTTAATACTTACCTAGTATATTTCCTAAGTCTTATAAGGATACCTTTTATTCCTTAATTCTAAATATAGGAATAGCTATTATATCTTATTTATTTTATACTAGATACCTAGGTATCTATAAATTTTTTATTTAAGAGTAACTAAATTTAGGATCTAGGATCCTAGCCCTTATTTACTTAATAACTAAGGACCTTAAAATCTATATTACTAAGACCTCCCTAGTAATAAGTATATTTAGTTAATCTATTAATAATAATTAGTATTATATTGTATTTTAGGCCTATTATTAGATCTTCTGATTCCAGTAGTCTAATAATAAAGTCTAGTAATCTATTCTTATAGGTAAATATTTCTAAAGGTTATTTTTTTATAGTTAATGCCTTAGTAGTTAGTTTTGTTAATATATATTATACTCTTTAATATATTATTTAATTATCTATTATATATTTAGAAAGTAGTAGCTCCTTAAGATTTATTCTATTATTTTCTTAGTCCTAATATATCATATTAGTAGATTATAGTATATTTAAATTACCTTATTCTATAATTTCTATGGTATATAAGTAAGGTTATATAAATAATATAGGATATAATAATAATAAATACATAAAAATTCTATAGATATATATATATATATATATATATATATAGTAGTTACTATATAGAAATTAAAAATATTTATAAATTATCATATATTATGAATTAAATAATAATAATATTATTTGAAATTATTATTATAATTCAAAATATAATACTATCTATAATAATTTATTATTATACTTATTCTAGAAAAATTATACTAATATTTTTAAAATACTCAAATATTATTATTAATATTAAGTATATACATTATTTATAATTATTAAATTATTGTTTATAAATTTTAAAAACTGAAAAAAAAAACTATAAATTAAAACCTAATTTTAGGATACATATATTTAAGTAGGTAATACGTAGTTCCTTATAATCCCTATTTATATTAGAAGTACTAGGTATATATTAATATTAGTCTATAGTCGTATTTATTTTATTTACTATATCTATAGATATATATAACAGTTATTACAGCTTCCTATTTATAAGAATAATCCCTTTAAAGCCTTTAATAATCTTATCTCTTTAATAAGTATAATATTATTTATAGGTTAGATACTAATAATAATAATACTCTATAGATGATTAATTAGTAAAAGAGCCTTTTCATAGGTTTCTTCAACTACTATACCTTTTATCTAAGTATTATTAAATACCTCTTATGATTTCCTAGCTTATTTTATATAGGACATAAAAATATAAGATTTAACCTTCCCCCCCCCCCCCCCCCCCCCCCTTCTTTTGATATTATATATTAGTTACTAACTCCCTACCTAATCTATATAAGAGGTAATAGATCTTTTATAAGAAGCTTTCTTACTAGATTACTTAAATTTACGTTATTATTACCTTTTTCAAGGTAAAGTCTATTACCTCTATTACTTTTTAATAATAGTCCCTAGTCTATCTAGCTTTAAAGATCTCTAACTCTTTTCAAGAAGCCTATTATACTTAAGATATTGTAAAGTAGGATGATAAATAGGAATTATACTTTAAAGAGGCTTATAAGATATAAACTAGTTAATACTTGTATTAGCTATTAGTATCTACTATAGTATATAATGGCCTTAATAATACTTGCCCTATTTAGGACTACTTTTAAGATAACTTATATAATAACCTAGCTTAGACTATTTATAACTAAGAACTTCATAATCCTTTTTTATTAAATATCCTAACCTTAATTATAAATTATACTTAATTTATAAGGACTTCTTAAGTAAAAAATATTACTTGTTAGACTTTAATCTCCCTTTATTTCTTAATAATTAGGCTGGATAAGATATTGACATTAATCCTTATATTATTTAAGAATTAAGTTATAATTAAGCTACCCTAACCAACTCTATTACTTAATATAAGGCCTAGCTTAATTATAACTAATAGACTATTTACAGTACTAGGTCAAAAGTTTCTGCCTACCCTACCAAAAAACTCGCGCAATGTGTCTCTCCCCATCTATACTTGCCTTCTTTAAAAACCCCCATATGCTGCTATAAACCCCCTTATGTAAGATCTCTATTAATAGAGTTCCAAATTCAGAGCTAAGTCTTCATGCTAAATTGCTAAGGATTATAATTTGCTGCAGAGAATAGTTCAATATACCATATCAAAAGATATATCTCATATGGAAGGAAAAAGCCTACTATGATCTAGCTAGCCTAAAAAGACCTTAGAGAGAGATTAATAGGCTATTCTTTTTTTTTCGCTATATTTATTAAAATCCTAAGGCTATTTATACTAAGATGGCATTAGATCTTTAGATTAATATTTTATATTAACCTTTTACTAAATCCTCTAGACCATGGTATAAAAAACTAGTTAGCAAAAAAGCAACCCTTCTTATCTAAAGAAAATACTAAAAAATGATTAGAATAGGCTTTAGAATATAAAGATTAGACTATTAACTAATAGAAAACCATAATCTAGTCTAATAAGTATTCTATTTAATATAGATTAGGAAAACATTAAGAATAGGTCTTTTATATACCTAAGGAAAAGAGGATTATAATAAAATTAAAATATGCTATAAAGGCAAAGATATCTCTATAATAATATAGGCTATAATCTGGGGTTCTAGCTAATCAAATATTAATAGGGTGCCATATAATTCTAATAATGCTTATAGTGGTATTATATTGGCTTCTTATCTCTCAGTATTTAAAGAAAACCTCCCTTTTATATAGGAACCAGGCTTAGTCTTTATATAAGATAATGCTTTATCTATAAAAGAGCAATTGTACTTAAATAGCTTTAAGAAATAGGTATAATAACTATAGAATGGCTACTATATAATCCTGATCTTAACCTTATTAAATAACTTTGGTTTTGGATTAAAGAATGGTTATATAAACACTATCCAGAGCTCTTGGATCTACCTCAGAATAATAAAGAAGTTAAAAAGGCTTTATTTCAAGCAATTAGTAAGGCATGGGAGGCATTAGAGGATGGTTTAGTTAATAAGTAATATACTTAGGCATATTATAGCTGTTATTATGGCTGAAGGATGGCAAACTAAATACTAAAATTAAATTTTTTATATTACTAATTACTATATAAAAGCCATGGCATTTCTTAGTATTTTCTATAGTTTTTAGGTTTACTAGATATGTATAGTAAGAATAGTAGAGAAATATGTATTCTTGCTAGTCAGCATTTTTTTGATTATAAGGTGGGCAGAAACTTTTGACATGGGACTGTATAATTAGATTCTCTAATACCTTTAAGATAGCCTTTTAACTACTCTCTTTTTTCTTTGTAATTTAAAGGGTATAAGGAAGACTTTCCTTTATAATATCCTCTATAATTAGCTTTATTTTAAAGAGAAGATAGTACTCTATATTGCTTCTACTAGAATTATAGTATTCTTACTCTAAAAATGAGACTACCTGTAAGTAGTAACTAAAGATTCTAATTCTTATAAAACCTTAATATATATTATTTAAAGTAACTAGCTAAGCTTCTTTATATAACCTATTTACTTATATAGGATAAACCCTTAAATAACTTATTAATATATCTTTAATATAGTTAACTAGACTTTATAAGATATTTATAGCTATCTTTTTAAAGTTATTTATCTTTCTATAGTATTAATAATTTTTAGGAATAATTTTTAACAAATCCTACTTCTTATCCCTTATAAAACCTAAGAAGATATTATATAGGCCTATATATTATTATAAGCTAATATCTAGCTATACCTAGAAATCCTTTACTTTTATAAAAATATATAACTTAGGTATAAAGCCCTCTCTCATAACTAGGACTTTAGCTTATAATTAATATTTTAAATATTATATAAGACCTATATAATAAGATTCTAATCCTATTATCTATCTAATATATTTTAGAGTCTAAAAATTTTATTAAGAGTCTACTTGGCTATAGGCTTAATAAGATTTATATTAAACTTAAATTTCTTTATTAGCTATATAATTTTTAACTCCCTAAAATAAGGATATTATGAAATTTAATAATTCATTTTTGTAATAACTATTAGGTAAAATACTTGCTTTCTATACCTATAATTAATATAACCTTAATAATAACTATTATAAAGAATAGACTAAAGGTCCTAAGATCTTTAAATTATGCTTATTTACCTTTATTAGTTCTATAACTATAAATTAATACCCTTATAATATTATTATAGAATTTACACCTAAATTATAGGGCTTTATAATAGTATTTATTTAACTATTACTTATATATTACTATTACTTAAGAGGCTTCGATAAATAGTAATAAGTTTAATAATTAATATTACCTTAGTTATTAGATAAAGCTTTAGAGTAATAAAGGTAAGCTTTATTCTATTTTAATCTACCTTTAGTTATATTATCTATCTCCCCTTTATTTTAGGCCCTTTATCTAATTATTAGCATATTTATTATTAATAACCTTGCCCTTATTAGCCCCTAAGGTATTAATATCTTTTTTAGTATAACCTAATATTCTTTTAATTATTTACTTTAGGGGGTCCTTAAAACTAATAAGCTATTTATTAATATTAATTTCTATAACTGGTTTAATAATTAGTTTCTTAATATTATTATTTATTAGGGAACCCTAACTATTAAGGAATTATCTAATAAAGCCCTTTATTTATTATTAGAGCTAATAACCTTTTAAAGATAATTATTCTTAGTTTAATATTTAATACCTATCTAATTAATATTAACTTATTAATAATAAACTTAGAAATCCTAATGATAGTATCCCCTTAATATACCTTTAATATCTAACTTTAATTAACCTTTTTAGCCTTATAAATAGTATTCCACTTATCTTAAGAAATAATTATATCTATGGTTATGATCTCTTAATATAAGTCCTAAACGGCTTATTTATAATATTTTCTATATTTACTATATTTTGCCTAATATTATTTACTAAATAAATATTAAGACTCCTTAAGGTATTACTATTTATAATAAGATTATTTAGTTTTTATAATTCTAGTAGATACTAGGTATTTTATATATTAGTCAGTTATAATTAAACTATATCTTACTAGAATACTTACTAGGATAATAGAGCCTATTAAGGTCCTAGATAAGAGTATTCTTATTAATAAATCTAATGACTAAATCTGATTTATCTAATAGTAATATTAACTTAGATTTTTTAATAGAAAAATAAGGTAATAGATAATTAATTAACCCTAAAAGGTTAATCTATTGTGGGAAAGAAGTAGTTCTATATGGCTATAAATGGTTATATATAGTACTAAAAAAGGTAAAGTAGATTATTTTATTTTTTTCTCCTTAGGTATCTTGGTAATATTAGATTAGGCATATTATATAATAGGGTATAAGGTAGCTACTTAGGTTATAGAAAAAGGTCTTTGTAGTGGCATGTACATACATGCTGCTACAAGACCTTATTAATAATATATATAAATTATTAATATTTTTTATTTAGATATTAATTTTTTAATCAACTAATCTTTTATTTATATAACTTATAATATATATACATAGTTTTATCAATAAAGGTATATATTATTATAAAAAATTAATTAATTTTTAAAACTAATTATTTAATATAAAAAATATTAATAATTTATAATCTTTAATGTTAAAAATTTTCTTATATTTTATTCTTATTTAAGATATTAACCTTAGTTATTTAATTAATAACTTAGTAAGTTAGCTAATTTTATTTGCTTTATTAATAATATTATAAAAAATAATATTTATTATTTAAATAATTTATAATATATAAACATTTATATTATTATTAAAAAGGGCTTATACTTGAGCCTAGTTAGAAAAGTTCAGCCTAGTTAGAGCTGGGCCTAGTTAGTATATGCTGAGCCTAGGTTGAACTAATGCTAGGTAGTTTTCTATTAAAACTTAGTAGCTTTTAGCATACCTATAATAATATTATTACTTTATGAAATTTAGAATTCTATTTTATATTATTCTTTATACTAACTATACTAAAATAATGTAATAGGAAATAGATAATGTTTTTTTCTTGTTACTTTATAATATCCTACTTTTAAGGTATATATTAAGTATCTTCTGTGTAAGTAGTATAAACCAAGTATATAGACCTTATTTCTAAGTATAGATAATAATCAAGATAATAAGAAGTAAAAAAATAGACCTAATATAAATAATTATTATTATTATTATTATTATTTATTTAACCTATAGAAGTTAGTATATTTTTTTAAATATGCCTAAATAAAGTATATAAATTAAGATTATTTATACTAAGTATATACTAAATACCTATAGAGTAATTATAAAAGAGGGGTTATAATAGTTATGTAAAAATTATGGTTTTTAATATTAGACTATTATTTCCTAAGTACTTTAAAACTAATAATAAAGGGGTTTTATATTTTATCTATTGATAAAATCCTTACCTAATAATATTATCTATTAATATTTAAGATATATTTAAATGGCTATTATCTAAGGTTAGTCTATACTAGGTGTATATATAATCTACATATAAAGTATAAAAGCTAATAGAATATCATTCTTAGATTTAGTTTTTTCTTTATATTACTAATAACTTTATAATTACCTAGCCAGAACTTCTATAAAAAAAGGTAATAATAATACTAGGAAAACCTATTACTAAGCTTATAAATATAATAATGTTTAGTATTATAAATTTATCTATAAAGAGCTAGTTAGTCTATATAGAATTTATAAATATGTTAAACTTGTATATTTTAGTAGTTAGCCTAAGTAATTAGATAAATATATAATAATCTTTTATTTAATAATAAAAAGAATTTATAAAGAAGTTTATACCTAAGCCCTATTTATATTCTCTATCTTCTTATACTATACTTAATATATATTAATAAATTTTAAAGGTTTTATTAGGCATTTCTTTAAAACTAAGATAAAATTAGTCTTCTTATCTTTACCTATAAATTAAAATAGAAATATATTAAGATTGAAGTCTAGTTATATTTAAATAGAGTAGGGTAAATATAGCCTTTATATTATTCAAGTATATACTAAGTATATAAGTATAATATATTAATTGCCCTTTTATATCTAACTTTAAACTATAATATAATATAAGGCTTAAGTCGTTTAACTATATTTAGTAAGGTTTATAAATCTTAATAGATAATAGTTAAAAAAGGTATATTATATATATTACTTATATAATTATTAGGAAAAAACTTTATAAGTTTATACCTGGCCTATACTAGTATATATTAATAATATATTAATTATGAGATTTAACTATCTTTAGGGCTAAGGCTATATAAAATATTAGGAATATATAATTTAATACTTTTATCCCTTAGGCTTAATATTACTTTTTATTTATATTATTAATAATATATAGTAATTATAATCATTATTTGTTACTAATAAAAATAGGGATAGATCTAGCTAATAAGATTATTAAGCTTATTAATTAATATAATACTCTGACCCTAATTATATATATAGTATTATAAGATATATTAAGTATAATATTAATCTACTTTTAGGCTAATTCTTTATCTCCCTTTTAGTTCTTAGCTTTTAAGAGGAAATATAAAGATATGGCTTTAAAATATATTAAATTAGCTAAAAGAGGTACTATAATATTAATTTATAAATCTCAACTAGATATTAGATATACTAATAAATAATCAATTAAATAATCAGATAAATAATTATTTGATTAATTAAATAATTAATAAATACATAGATAATTGATTTAGTAAACTATTTTAATCTATTTTTTTTTAGTTTTTCCTATTCTTTATTACTATAGAATTACTTTTTATATAGACAAATAGTATAAGTATATATAGCATAGTCTTTTAACTTTTAAATCTATAATATAAGTAAAACCTTTCTAAATATAATAACAATAAGGACTTAATTAAGAAACTATAAAAAGTTCAATCTTATTAGCCTAATAATCATGTTCTTTACTATAATAAAAAAGGAGTACTTAGAAGAAAAGACTCAAAACTAAGAAAGAGGAGAATAGCAGGATTAAGTACTTTTAAGGATAAAAGCCTAGAGGGGGGAGTAATATGACAACTAATAAAAAAGGGAGCTATCCAACATAGCAAAGTATAATAGAACATTACCCTATAAGGCAGGAGCAAGGCAGAGGGTTATATGATAGGAATGACTTAGTAAGAGTAACCAAATTAGTAACTAAAGGAAAATAAGGGATATAAATAAGGATATTAATAACTAACTTGGTAACTATTATAAGACTAAAAGGATACTATAAAGGATAACGGTATAGATAGGGAAGATATTAGTAATTATAAAAGGTATATAAGGATACTTATTCTACCTATATATTTACTTTCTCTTAATTATATTTAATTCAAATTTATACTCTATTAATTACTTAGAGGGTTAGTAAGACTATAAACTATTATTAATATACTCTATATAGCTTTAATAGGTATGCCTCTAACTTAATTATTCTTATTACTCTTTTAACCTAAGGGGAGAGGCCCTTATTACTTATATTTACCTTTTAAGGATAGTTAGTCTGCTAGAAGTCTATATTATAATTGGCATATAGTACCAACCCTTAATTCTAAATACCGGGTTTAGAATCACTTGATCCTTTGAAATGACCAATCTAGGAACCAACTGATGACTGTCAGACCCGCACATAACACTTTATTATAGGTATATTTATATTTATTAATAACATTTCTTATTATAATATATATAAGCTACCATATACTTATGATAAAAAGTAATATAATTATATTTTTAACAATAAAAGTATTAATAAATCCTCTAATCCTTATTATAAAGCTAATAATTATAGCTCTTTATATTAAGTATAAGGCTTTATTAGATAGTAATATCTATAGTATATTTATTATTAGATTTAATAATAAATATAGGATTAAAGGCTTTATTATTAGACCTTTTAAATCCTAAGAGCTGTCAATATAGGTAATCTCTATAAGTTATTATAGTAAGATAAGCCTAACTAGCTACTTTAATCTGCTTTATAAATATTTTCTGGTTCTATATTAATTTTTTTTGTAATTAATATTATATGTTACTATATTATAACCCCTCTTTTATATAAATAAAAAGCTTTATTACTTAATACTTTTATATTTATCTAAGTATCAGACTAGTTACTCTAAGGCTATTAACTATTAATACTATATTATTATTAGGAAGGACCTTACTATAAATTTTTAATAGGTAAGCTTTATTTATATAATTATAGTATTAATAATCCTAACTAGCCTCTTATTATTATACTATACTCCTATAATTTAGTACTAGTTACTAATGATATAAAATATAATCAGTAATAATTATTATATAAAATATTATTATAAATTATAAAATACTAGAAAATAATGATAGACTAAGATAAGTTTATATATTAAAAGTTGATATTTATAGATATATTTATTAGGTATTAAGCTTAGACTTAGTACTATATATATTATTTGTAAATAAATAATTAGACTAAATAAACTAAATAATTAAATATCTTTAGTATCTAAATTATAAATAATTAATTTAAGATTCCACTAATTACTTAATTTATATATAATAATATAATTAAATACTAAGGAAATACCTTCATAGATTTTATCTATAATTAATATATAAATTGCTTAATAAGTATAAGAAGGTACTAATAAAGGAATTAATAGTAAATTTATAATAATTTTATTACTAGACCTTTAAAGTGGGAGAAAGTCTACTCATATAAAAATATTAAAACTAAATAAAAAACTAAATATAAAACTTAATTACACTATTTTATTATTTAAAAACTTACTAGTAACTTATTAACTTAAACTGCTAGAAATATAAAGATTTACCTAGTTTTTTATATTTCATTATTAGAACTAGTATCTATTAGTACTAAAATACTAATATATAA
The DNA here is from genome assembly GCF_041956645.1 of Rasamsonia byssochlamydoides. Taxonomy (NCBI): domain Eukaryota; kingdom Fungi; phylum Ascomycota; class Eurotiomycetes; order Eurotiales; family Trichocomaceae; genus Rasamsonia; species Rasamsonia byssochlamydoides. The sequence goes on along the minus strand of NW_027192428.1, from coordinate 225,156 downwards.
TAAATTTAATAACTAAAGAGGAATATAAGGTTAAAAAATTCTAAGTATTTTTAAGTCAATAAACCTTTTTATCTTATTAAATAAAAAATATAATATTTTAAAGAATACTTAAGAACTAGTTAAGAATTTAATAAACTATTAATAAAAGATTTAATATTTTTATTAAGACTAATAAAATTCTTAGAAGCTTAGAGATAACTAATTTATTATCTAAGTTATCTGAATATTAGATTGGGAATCTTAGATATTATAGTAAGGCTTTATATATTAATTAGAAAATTAGGCAAAATACTAGAAGAATCTTTATCTAATTTATATATGACTTTTATATCACAATCTAATATTTATTAACCATACTTTTCAATAACTTTTAATACTTTTAAAGATAAGTATGCTCTTAGAGTAACATAACTAAGATTAAATCTTAAAAAATTATTTTAAAGCTCTAAGAGCTTATCTTTAGTATTAATTAATTAATTTTAATTTAAATAAGATTTTGTATATAAAATCTCAATTAAAGTATTTAAATAAATAATAAGCTAAGTTAATATAATAAATTTATAAGCTAATTTTTAAAAAAAATTATAAAAACTAAAGTACTAAATATTTTATAGAAGTCTAATATACTTTTATACTCGATTAAAAAGGCTATTAGAATCTATATTAAATATTATTTAGAAATAAGAAATTGAAATATTAAATTTATAATAAAATTTATATTAAGTATAATTATTTTTTAATTATCCTAATAATAATAATAATAATAATAATATAATTAAATAGATCTTAAGGATCTTTTTAAATATTTAAAAAATAATATTTTTTAAATAATATATGATATTAAATAAATTTAAAGGCTTTATATATACAATATTTAGTTCTTTTAAGCTTATATATATTACATATATATAATTAAGTTACAATGGATTAACTATAGAATATAAGATCCGCACCCCCTGAACCGAACACTGTGTCATGACCCCTCCTATCTCAAATTTCATGTATTTTCTTAACTACCTCATCATTAATATAGCTTCCTATAAGAAATCTATAATTAGTATTTGCCAATTTAGAATCTGGTAAAATTAGTTCCCTATGAGCTGCTATAAAGACATATAATATCCCTTTTGACTACCCTAGCTTAATAAATTAATATGCTATTCTAGAACCATAGCAGTATTTGACTACTATATAAGAGTTCTATATTAAATAGATAATTGAATAAGATTCTTAAGGATTTTTATCTATATATATAAGGGCATAAGAGATGGCAGCTTGAATCTTTAAATATAATACTCCTCTATGGAAGGCATGGGTCTTAATTATTTAATATAATCTATAGGTCGCTTCCTATATTAGATAAAGGATTAATATAAAAAGAATCTAAAATATAGCGAAGCTATATAAGACATTTACTCTTAATTTAAGATTTAAATGTAATATAATATTATACTAGAGAATATCTAGGATATAGATGAGTATAGGATTAGCCTAAGTATCTATATAAACTTCTAGGTTCTTATTATTATTATTATTATTATTCTTCCATTTTATAGAGCGTTTTTCGGTCTAAGACTATGCACGCTCTGCCTACCACCTAGGTGGCAGGACTTACTAACTAGTTTCTATATGAGTGAATGACAATGGTCTAATCAAATTTCCAATTACNCCCTCCTTTAAGGATTCTATATAAATAAAGCCAAATAAAGTCAATAGTAAATCAAAAATCAAATAGTAGCATTCTAGTAAAAG
>NW_027192428.1:0-223388 GCF_041956645.1 Rasamsonia byssochlamydoides | reverse complement strand
AGATATTCATGTTTTTAACTTAGTAAGTAGGGTCACTAGCCTACTTAGTTAGGCCTAGTTGACTCCTGCTTAGTAAGCAATATAGAGTAAGGAGGTTCTGAATGTCAAGACCAAAGTTATTTTCTAGCTTAGTAATTAACCTAACTAAGGGCTCTTAGGGTATATAACATAGCCCTAAGCAGCCTAGCTAGTTATTAAGCCACTTTTTGAGGTTTTTGATAATTATAACCCTAATTTTTAGCTAATTTTAGGTTAGGGTTAGGTAGAACCTAACTCTAACCTAGTTTTTATAGGTTTTTTATAACCCTAGCCCTAGGGGGGTTCAAGATGCTATTTTCTAGTAGCTATTTTTGACTATTTAATAAAGTCTACTAGTTCTTTATAGCCTGATTTTGAAAAAAAGTGATTCATATTATGATCCCTTTTTTCTAGCCTATTAATGGTCTGATTTCTGATATTTCTATAAGCTGGGCATTGAAATAGTAGATAATATAGTATTTGTCTCTGGTCTAATTGGCATCTATTATAATTTTCAGTATTATAAGTAGGTAGCCTAATTAGGTATGACCTAAAGTAGCTATGACCTAGTTTCAACTGAGTAATAGTTAACTATATGAGCCTAGGAAGCCTATATATATTAGGCTTCTATGCTAGCTTCATATTAAATTGCTGATAATAACTGCCTTATTCAGCATTTTGCTATATCTTATTCCATTCCTCTAAGGCCTTCTCTTTTACCTTCCCTTTTAGGAAGCTAATAGAGAGGGGAGCCCTAGGTTCAAGCTCAAACCATTCTGTACTATATTTAGTACCTTTATCTGCTTTTTTATTCCTATATATACCTATATGACCAGAGACCCAATATAGGTGAATCTGAATACCTTTTTCTCTGATCTTTTAAGCCAGTTTATATATTCTGTCATATATGGCTAGTCTTATTAAGGAATAGTTTTAAGTACTCATAAGGCTGCCTAACTATTAGAGAAGACCCATATATCTAGGGTATAAAGCTGAGACCTTTTATAAGCATGATATAGAGCTTTTTCAATAGCAAAGAGCTTAGTATCATAGACCTTACATTCTAATCCTAGATTCCAGGCTTGGCACTCTTAATAGGTAAAGCCCCTATTAATAATAAAGATGCCAGCTCTATTATAGCCCTTTTCTAACCATAACCTATCTAAATAGATAATAATTAGATTATCTATATGGTCACATAGTTAAGCCTATAAAGAAACAAGCCTTTTATGCTCTATTGCTACTTCTTCCTTAGGCTTATTAGAAATAGAGATATTATGATTTTATTTAGGGTATTATGCCATAGATGCCTTATAGGATTAGTTTTCTCAAAGACCCCATCCTATATCCTAAATAAGAGCATAGATAGGAGCCTATAGAGCTGATTAAGGAACTTTCTCCTAACCCGAGGTCTATATTCAGAGTCAGAATCAGGGTCTGAATCATCTGATTGGCTAATAAGGTTCTAATTAGGTCTATCTTCTTTCTTATTCTAGTCTAGGAACTTAGACTTATCAATATGGCTAGTTCCTTAATTTAGAAAGAAAGAATCAGGTGGTCTAAACCTAATAGTATAGCTTTTATTAAAATATGCAGTTCTAAGGGTATAGTTCCTGCATATTCTATTAAGCCTAACCCTTAGGGGAGGTATAGAGGCCTCTATCTCCATGGCTCTAATAGGTGCAGATTTAAAGCCCATAAAATCTTCCTTAAAGCTATATTTTGAAGCTTCTGGTATTTCTCTGGGAGGAGGGTTTAGGTCAATAGTTTAAAGTTAATATAAGCTCCCTAGTAGCTAGTTAGATAGCTATAGCAGCCTAAAGGTTTAATAAACTATTTGTATAAAGGCTTTAGCCTAAGCTTTACCTATAAGTACTAGCCTATAATAATATCCCCCTCCTTTAGCCATAAGATAGCTATAATATATATATAGCTTTAGCTTAATAACCTCCTAATAATTAAGGGTAATAATTTTTTAAAGAAGCTTATAGGCTTTTATATAGGCTAATAGCCTATTTACTTAATAATAAATCTATAGTAGTAATTATAATAACCCTCTTAAAGGATCTCCTTAATTTTATACTTTAATTTATTATTAATTAGCTAGCTTAATAGCTAATAATTAGTTTAATATTAATTTAATAAAAGGTTTAAGGTAGTAAGGTAAAATAACTAAATATAAAAATATTATAGATACTTAATAATATATCTAGAAAGTAGGTATAAGATCTGACCCTTTTAAGGACTATATATTTAATATTCTAAATATCTAGCTCTTTCAAGGCTTATTTGGTCCAAACCTTATATAAGGAGAGCTATACTTTATTATTAATATAATACTATAGTATAGGGTTATAATATTAATTTATAATAACCTGTTATACTTATTATATAAAGCTATAGAGGTATAAATAAAGTCTAATACTCTATAGCTTTGTAACTATAGCTTTAGCTTATTAGGTAATAAGGTTTTATAGATTAATATTCTTATAAGGGGTTTCTAATAAGTAATAATTATATAATATTTACAATCTAAGAACAATAGGCTTATATTAGTTATAGCTACATTATAATTATTTAAGGCTAATATTAATTATTACTAGGTAGAGCTATACCTAATTATCTTACTTAAAGGTATAGAAGACTTCGAGGTAGGCCTTAATATATTATAAAAGGCGCTTTAAGGTAGTTTAAGTAGGTTTCCTTTTTTATCTTTTTTATAGTTAATCCTTAATCTATATACTAATAAAAATATATTAGCTTTCTTAAAAATATTAAGAAACTAATAGTAATATTTAAGTAATTTAATCTATAGGTTTATATAAACCTTTTATCTTTAATACCTTTTTAATATCTTAAAGACTAACAATAAGGACTTTAATTCTATTATCCTTTTCCTTTTTAATCCTTTATATTAAACCTTATAATAAAAATCTAGGCTAATTAAAGATCTAGATATTTATAATACTTTTCACTTTAAATATCTATTAAAAGTATAGGCTTAAGTAGTCTAGCTTTATAATTATATATTAGTCTTATATAATAGCCTTAATATTATATTATAATTATTAACCTTTAAGGTAATATAAAGATATATATAGCTAGTAATTCCTTTTAATATATAGTAATAATTTATTATTTCTTAAATATATATACCATTTAGGTTATTATACCCATATAATAGATATAGTTAAATATACACTAATATTTCTAAATAAATATTTTAAGATAAGACTAAGTAATATATCTAGTATTAATTAATATTAGTATAATATACTTTATCCAAGCTAATATTATAAATAATAAGTTATCAATTTTCTTCTTTTTCTTAAACCTTTTCTATCCTTTTATAAACCTAGCTTATCTCCCTTAATAATAACTTCTAATAGGGTTATTTTTTTAAATCTTCCTTTTTATAAATTCCTTATCTTCTAATTTATTAGTATTAACTTTAGTAATAATAATTTATAGCTTAGGTATACTATTTAATAATGGGTATATAATATAATATAGGTATTAGTTTTTAAATAGCTACATAACTTATATAAAGGTAGTAACCCTTTTATTTATATTATTTTATCTATTTTTAAGAACTTATTTAGTTTTATAGGCTAAAGGCTAGTCTATAAGTATCTAGCTTATAAGGATTTTTTATAAGGGATTTTTTAACTGTAGAAGTTATAAGTTGTTAATTTATAGTATTAAGGCTACTTATTTAAGTATTTAGGACTATAGGAGTAATAGAAGTAATATTTAATTAATACATACCTTTAATAAAAATAAATATTTATTTTTAAGCATTTAATTATATATTTTGTCTAGAATAATATTTATTATATATATCTTTCTTTTTTTATAGTAATTAGGGTAGACTAAAGGCTTTAATTAATAATAATATTAAGGTAGCCTTTCTTTATATTATTAGCTTAGGTATAACCCTTAGCTTTAAGTAATAAATAATCTAATTTAGATAGGAATTTATTAAAGGTATAATTACTCTAATATAAGATATTAAGATAGATAATTATTTTTTTCTATCTTAACTAATCTTTAAAAGGTATTTTGTATTTATAAAAAATCTTTATAAACTTCTTATTGTCTTAGGAATATGTACTTATGAAGTAATATAAATAATAACCCTTTTTAAAAAAATAAAAAGATATACTATACCTATATCTTCTTATCCCTAATAGTATCTTTATTAATCTCTAGCTTTATAACTTTAAACTATTAATATAAAGAGAGGTCTTTATTAAACTTTTTAATATTAAGAAGTCTCAGTTTTAATCTCTTAATATTTAGCTTTATTGTAGGTGTTAATTAAGTAATATAGGGGGTCTTGTACTATAATAGTTTTTTTAGTAGCTTTAAATTCAGTATAATTTGTACAATATTTAATTATTTAGTTTAATTAGTATAGCTTATATAGCTATAGTTATAGCTTTAATAAGTCTTTAACATAATTATTCTATTAGTTTAACTAATGATAGCTAGACTTATAGGATCTATAGGTGAGATTAAGATATAATATAATAGGCCTATTAACTCTATATTACTATTTAATAACTAGACTTGCCTAGCCTATAGAATATCTTAATAAGGGAGAAAAAATGAGAAAAAACAAGGGTTTAGATTAATAGTATAAAGTTAATATAAGCTCTTACTTACACCTAGTAGCCAGTCAAATAGCTATAGTAGCCTAGCAATGATCTAATAATTAGCAAAGGTTGACAGAGGTTCAGCAAAGCTGCTTGCAAGGGCTTCAGCCCAAGCCTTACCTATAGGTGCCAGCCTATGATAATTATTATAATTAAGGATTTTAATTAAATACCTAAGAAGGCTAAAAATTATTTATAAGTAATAGCTAGAATTAAGAAGATAATTATAATAAGTAAGGTTGACTAAGCTAAAATATATAATTATATTAATATATTCTATTGTTAATATTAAATATTAGGTTAAGTAGAGTTCTCTATAAATATATTAATTACTAAAAAGGATAATTATTATAATTTTATTAACTAGGAATAAAATTATTTAAGGTAAATAAAAGGTTATTACAATTAAGATAGTTAAAAAATAATCTTGTATTATATTCATCTAAATGTTTATTTTAAAACTTTTATCTAAAAAAAACTTAATAATTATATATATAGGAGCTAGGATATCTCATTAAAATTCTTAATATAAATATATCTAAGCTATAGTTAACTAATTATAAACTAATTTAATTCTTACTACCTTTATATTATAAAAAATTACTTAAGTATATACTTATAATAGTCTTCCTATAGCTATATTATATTATTTTGTTAGCTTTTTATTATATTATTTTATTCTGTAAATCTTTTAGATAATTATTTATCTATATTCTATATTAATATCTTATAGAGCCTCTTTTTTAAACTTTATTAATTTAAAAAATATTATTTAAGGGCTATTTTATAGACAGTCCTTAATTTCCTTATTGTTATGGACCAACAGAATGGAGGTTTGTCCAACACAGCAATGTATGATAAGACATAATACGACATAAGGCAGAAAGCAAGGCTATAGAAATTATATAATATTATCTATAATATTAACTAAGATATTAATCAAGAGGATAATAATAAGGATAAAGGATAAAATTAATTAAAAGATTATATATAAGGGATAATAATATAGATGAAAAGAATATTAATAATTAAGGAAATTATAAAAGATAAATATTTTTTGTTTTTTTCTCTTAATTATATTTAATATTAATATTACATTTTATTAATTATTTAGAGGATTTGTAAGATTATAAATTATTATTCATATATTTTATATAGCTTTAATAAGTATATCTCTAACTTAGTCATTCTTATTACTCTAACCTCTCTAAGAGGCCTTTATTACTTATTATTTACCTTTAAATAATTAGTCTATTATAAATCTATATTATTTAATATATAGTACTAACCCTTATTACTAGTTAGGTATTTTAATCCTTTAAAACAACTAATTTAAGAACTGATAATAACTTTATTAGATCTATATATAATAAATTAATACTATCTTAACCCTAATTATAAAAGGATTAAGTACAATTAATTACTATATCTATTATATTATTAAGTAATAATATTTTATAAGCTTGGCCTAAACTTATTAGTAAGTTAACTATAAGAATATATTACTAATCTAGAAATAAATAGGTTAGTTAAGCTTTTAAAACTAGAATATTTTAATAAGACTTAATCTAAGCTTTAAAGGCTTTTTAACCTAAATAGTTTTATAAAGGCATAAAGATTATCTTTATTATAATATATTTTTAAGGCCTGTTTTTAATTAGTTTAAACCTATACTATATAATAATAATCTAGAAGGATTATAATTATGTAATAATAATATAATCTTAAATTATTGATTTCTAAAGAAATATAAATAAACTTTTAGAGATATTAACAAGAAGAAATAAATAATAAAAAGAAACCTCTAATAACTTTAACAAACTAGATCTAACTTATATTTCTGAATTTTTCTGAATTTTAATATCTTATACCTAGCTAGATGAGGATAAAGAAGTATATATTATAATCTTTCATAGACTCAAAAGAAGATATTAAGGATAAATTAGCTTAGATAGACTTAACTAAATACCTTAAATTACATAATTAAAACTATAATTAGAATTAATACTTAACTATAAGTAATACTAGACTTAAATAGAGATATAATAACTAAGTATTAATAGAATTTTTAAATAAAAATTATTAAATAAAAGATAATATATATAATTAAGACTAAGGGTTAATAACCTTTATAAACTAAGAACAATAAAATTAGATATTATTAATTATTAGAAACTTAAGAAAAACAATAAGAAAAAAAATTATATTTTTAAACATGGAAAACAGGTATTTTTTAAAAAAAATATTAAAATAATCAGAAATAAGAGTTATTATAAAGGGATATAGGATATATTAGAATAAAATAATAGCTTAGTATAATATATAAAAATAATAATTATAATAATATATTAAAAAGCTAAGGATAAATTAATTAGCCAGATAAAGAACCAGAAAGTACTAAAACTTATAAATCAGAAGCAGCATAGTATAAAATTATAAAGAAACTAGAAATACCTAAGTAGAGAGCTTAAATACTAGATATTAAGTTAGAAGGGATGACTTAAGGTCTGAGGTCTATAGGAAATAGAGTAGAACTTAAAAGCCTTTAATAAAAATAGTAATAAGGATTAAAAGTATAAAATTTAAGACCTTAAGGGATTTTTAAACAAAACCTTTAAGATATACTATAGTTCCCTAAAAATGCCCTTAATTAAAAGGATTAACTAGAAAATATTACTATAAACAATACTAAATAAATTATAGATATTAAGAGAATGGAATTATTTAATCCTAATATTAATTAATAACTTTCCGAATATATACTATATAATTATGAGGTACCTTTTATAAAAGGGAAGGAACTAGTCTATAAATTGATTTATTAATGAGAGACATTAATAATTAAATATTAATATTTATTATTATTAATTATAGAAATTTAAGATATAAGCCAAATAGTTTATAAAATTTGATATTATAGACATATAATAGACTTTAGATCAAAGAAAGTAGAATAGAAAATAGCCTTTTAAATAAAATTTAGATATTTTAAATAATTATACCTTTTATTTTAGGCTTACTAATATACTAGCAATATTCTAATAATATATTAATTTAATATTATCTAGATACTTATTTGGCTTTATTATAATATATTTAGATAATATCGTAGTATTTTTAAAAATACTAAAAGTATTAATATATTATATATAATTAATCATCAGAAAAACTGTAAAAAAATAAAATATAAAATATAAATTTTTATATCTAAAAATAGACTAGGATAGTAAATTATAATAAAAGGAATCTAGATTAATAAAAAATAAGGTTTAAATAATTAAGGAATAACTAATATTAAAAATCTTAAGTTATAATTATTAGATTAATTAATTATTATTAATAACGTATTAAAGGATATATTAAAGTTATAAAACTATTATTTAACTTGCTTAGAAAAAGAAATGAATATTAATAAAAAAATAATAATAAGCTTTTTGAGTAAAAAGATAAATTACTATTAATTTTAATATAGCATAGCCTAGATTTATTAATAATAGTTAAAACTAATATATTAGATTTTATTATAAGAGTAAGAATAATAAACCTAGACTACATAGAAAACCATAACTTATTATATTTTATTTATAAGATGATTCTAGTAGAACTTAATTATAAAATCTATAATAAGGAATTATCAGTAATAATATTAGCGTTTTGAATATAGAGAGTCTACCTAAGAAAAGCAAAATAAATAATTAATCACAGATTATAAGAACTTGCCTATTTTATAATAACTAAAGTATTAATAAGAAGATAAACAAGATAGTTAAAAATACTTATAAACTATGATTTCATTATTAAATACTATAAAGGAAAAGAAAATAAATAAGCTAATATACTTAGTAGACAATTATATCATAAAGTGAGTTTAAAAACTAGAATTAATACTTTTATAATAACTCCTAGATAAAATTATAATATATAATTATTAAGTTATTATTCTTATAGCTATAATTAAGATTAAAGAAATATTATTTAAAAAACTTAAGAAATATAATAAGATATAACAATCTAATAAATACTTGAAAACTAGATAATAAAAATTTAACTAAGGATAAGAATAAAATTATTTACCTATATAATCTTATCTATATATTATAAATTACAAAGATAAAGTAATTTAAAATATTATAATCTACTAATATATAGATATATTAGAACTAAGAAAATAATAGAATTAAATACTAAGGAACTATTACTTTTAAATATATAATAAATGGTTAAATAATATATTAAGGAGTATAATATTAGTAAAACTAATTAATAAGATATTAGCTACATAGAAAGCTATAATCTCTAGAAATACTTATTTACCTATAAGAATAGATTACTATATATTTTAATTTACTAAATTACTAGAATTAGAGGATCTAGTAATAGGTCTAAAATATGATATAATACTTATTATTATAGATTAACTAACTAAATATACTTATCTAATACTACTTATTAAGGATATAAAGTAATATAATTAGTAATAATTATCATACAAACTATTATTATAAATCATATAATATTAAAATAAGTATAGACTAAGATAAACTATTTATATTAAAAGTTTGGACTTATTAAGTATTAAACTTAGATTCAGTACTATATAAATAAATGGTTAAACTAAATAAATTAAATAATATCTTTAATATTATCTAAACTGTAAATAGGATAATTAGGTTAAGATTTTACTAATTACTTAATTTATATATAATAATGCTATTAATATAATAACTAAGGAAATACCTTTTTATATAAATTATGGATTTTATTTATAATTAATAAGTATAAAAAGGTACTAATAAGAAAAGAATTAATAGTAAATTTATAATAACTCTATTATTAGATATAATAAGATATTAAATTTATAAACCTTAGGATAGTATTATTATAATAAGAAATAATCTAAGGGACTAAACATGTTAAAAAGGGAGAAAGTTTATTATATAGAAATATTAAAATTAAGAGATTAAGTATAAAACTTAACTATATTTAATTAGGATTATTTATTATTTAAGAGAAACTTAGATTAATAGCTTATTAATTTAAATTATTAAAAAATATCAAGATTTAATTTTTATAATTACTACAACTAGTATTTATTAATACTAAAATACTTAAATATATTAAACTTAATAAAATAATTAAAGAAAAATGTAAGGTTAAAAAGATTCTAGATATAAAAAGAGTTAATAAATAAACTTTTATTTTATTAAATAAAAAAGATATAATACTTTTAGGAAATATTTAGGAATTAGTTAAGAATTTAATAAATTATTATAATATAAGAGTTTAATACTTTTATTAAGACTAATAAAATTCTTAAAAAAAATCTATAAATAAGATAATAAATTAATTAACTTACTATAATATTTAAGATTCTTAGTCTAATATTAAGATTTTAAGCGTTTTAATTAAAGAATTAGGTAGAATATTAAAAAGATCTTTATCTAATTTATCTATAATTTTTATTTATAAACTAATATTTTATATTATACTCTTTAAATAACCTTTATTATTTTTCTAAATATAATTTTAGTAACTAAATTAGTAAATAAGTTTAGACTTTAATTAACAACTTAGTAAATGAAGAATAGGCTAATAAGAGTTTTTTGGAAATTTCAATATATACTTTTTTTAAATTTATTTTATTATTATTTTTAAAAACTATTTATTATAAATTTAATTATAATGTATAAAGGGTATATTTATAATTTTTTAATCTAAAATATAAATAGAACCTTTATAAAAATAATAATAATAAAGAGGATTAATTAAAAAGCTAAAAAGTTTAATCTTATTAGCTTAATATTTATACTTTTTTTTAATAATTATAAGGCATAGAAGATACTTATAAAAAAGATTTAATACCTTAAGAAAGGAAGACTAATAGGATTAAGTACTTTTAAGATAAAAATCCAGGAGAAAGTAATATTATAGATTAACGTATTTCCCGGCTAAGTCGGATACCCGGTTTATCTGGACACCTACCCGCGCCTGCGAATACTATATAGGATTTGAAGCTATATTATCCACCCAAAATGCCAATTATATACAAAAATCATGGATTAGAGCAATTCAGGCATCAAGTCCATATATGCCCAATAGTGCTGCAGTTAGTACATTTCAGTGGCATGCATATATGAGGTGCAGAAGCTGCCTCTATAGCTGGAGTGGCTATACCCTCTGGTACCTGATTTTTACCTGAAATTGGACTCTAAATAAGAGCCTGTGCTTCCTGAATTAAAAGACCCCCTTTATGAGATATCTGATTAGTTAATTTTTTATATTTCTACGTCTGCTTCTTATTAGTAGCCCATATATCATGATTTTCCTTTATAAGAATTACAATTCATGGCTAACTGACAGCCTTTAATAAGCTGGTTTAAAGCTATATTTATAGGGCTTAAAGGGCTCTATATATGCTGCTTAAATAAGGCCTTAATTATAGCTATTTAATACTATAATTCAATAATATTATAAGGCATCTCTGGTACTTAATTAGTTAATATAGTACTAGTATAGCTCTTAAGTAGTATAAGGGTCTTAAGCTATGTATTAAGCTATAAAAGGACCTAATCTAGTTAAAATAGTATTAATCTAGTTACTATAAAGCTGTTTTTAATATTTTTTGATTTAAAGGCTTCTATATAAGCTTTTAGGTATACTTTAAGGAAATCTAGTTTATTAATATAATTAATTCTAAATATTATATTAATTTCTATAAAGTAACTATATACTTACAGTCCCGTGTCAAAAGTTTCCGTCCACCCCCTTAAAATCAAAAAAATGCCTGACTAGCAAGAATATATATATTTCTCTACTATTCTTACTGCACATATCTAGTGAAATGGCATAGCTTTTATATAGTAATCAGTAATAAAAAATTAATTTTAGTATTTAGTTTGCCATCCTTTAGCTGCAATAACAGCTGCAATATGCCTAGGCATATTACTTATTAATTGCTTAACTAAACCATCCTCTAATACCTCCTATGCCTTACTAATTGCTTAAAATAAAGCTTTTTTAACTTCTTTATTATTCTAAGGTAGATCCAAGAGCTCCAGATGGTATTCATATAACCATTCTTTAATCTAAAACTAAAGGTATTTAATAGGGTTAAGATCAGGACTATATAGTAGCCATTCTATAATTATTATGCCTATTTCTTAAAGCTATTTAAGTATAATTGCTCCTTTATAAATAAGAGCATTGTCTTATATAAAAACTAAGCCTGGTTCCCATATAGAAAGGAGGTTTTGTTTAAGCATTAAGAGATAAGAAGCTGATATAATACTACTATAAGTATTATTAGAATCATATGGCACCCTATTAATATCTGATTAGCTAGAACCCTAGATCATACCCTATATCATTATAGAGATATCTTTGCCTTTATGATATATTTTAATTTTATTATAATCCTACTTTTCCTTAGGTATATAAAAGACCTATTCTTAATGTTTTCCTAATCTATATTAAATAGAATACTTATTAGACTAGATTATGGTTTTCTATTAGTTAATAGTCTAATCTTTATACTCTAAAGCCTATTCTAGTTATTTCTTAGTATTTTCTTTAGATAAAAAGGGTTGCTTTTTTACTAACTAGTTTTTTATATCATAGTCTTAAAGGATTTAGTAAAAGGTTAATTATAAGATATTAATCTAAAGATCTTGCACCATCTCAGCATAAATAGCCTTGGGATTTTAATGAATATAGCAAAGAATAGCCTATTAATCTCTTTCTGAGGTCTTTTAGGCCAGCCAGATTATAGTAGGCTTTTTCCTTCTATATGAGATGCATCTTTTGATATAGTATATCAAACTATTTACTATGGCAGATTATAATCCTTAGTAATTTAGTATGAACTTTAGCCTACCTTATGTTGACCAATGATTTTTGCCCTTATATAAGGACTTAGCTCTGAATTTGGAACTCTATTAATAGAGATCTTGCATAAGGGGGTTCATAGCAGCATATGGGGGGTTTTTGAAGAAGGTAAGTATAGATAGGGAGAGACATATTGCGCGACTTTTTTGGTGGGGTGGGCGGAAACTTTTGACCTAGTACTGTACTTTAGAACTATAAAATAGCTAATATTAAGAGGCTATAAGAGAATAAATAAATAAGGAGGTATATAAATTAGTATAATATTATTCTAGATATAGATATAATTAAATTAAGGTATTAAATAGCTACTATACCTATTAAAGACTAAGAGTTAATATTTACCCTTTATCTAAGTATTTGTATATAGGATAAAGTAATTTTAAAGCTATAATATATTAATCTTATTTATAATCTATTTATTAGGACTTTTATTAATTCTTTAATTATATAGTAAGCCTATCTTATACTAGGCCTAAAGAAGAGTCTTCCTTTTAAAAATAATATATAATAGTAATACCTATCTTATTAAATTAACTACTTTAACAACTATTGCCTATTCCTTATTCCTAAGCTATAAAAAGGTAGATAACTATATATTATATATCTTTACTCTAGTAACTACTTTTATAGTAATAATTAAGCCTATTGTAAAGCCTATCTCATTAAAATTATAGATATCCTTAATAAGGATTCCATATTATTAAATAGTATTTTATATATGGTCAAACCATTTATTAATAACCTTTAGATCCTTATATTTAATATACTAATAGTTATATTATTATAAATATCATGTTTTAAGCTCCTTATGGCAGTTAATAAAGGTAGACATCTAGTTCTTTCTAATATAGAGTTAAGCATCTGCCAGACTGCACTCAGAAAGTAAAATATTAGCCATATCTTCTTATATAGCAGCTGGCTAAGGAGGCATTCTATACCTATCCTAAGATAATATCTATTATAGAAGCATCTCCTCCTTCGTAATTATTAATTTATGACCAGTTAGATATCTCTCAGTCTGTAAAATTATGCTGCAGTCACTCATATAAAGTAGAATAAGGAATACTATATAAATATGCTACTATATAAATAATTAGCAGTTTCTTGCAATTTTTTATAGCAGAAATAGCCAATAGGATTTGCCTTCCTACTGCACCAAATTCTTTGATTTTTGACGCATTTTTGGTGGCATGGTGGCGCATTGAGATCGATAGATTCTGTATAGAATTCGTGGGTGCGGGTGGGTGTCCGGAGCGGCCGGGAATTACATTATAATAAGATATAATACCTTATAAGGTGGAAAGTAAGGCTATAATAGAAGTTATATAATATTATTTATAATATTAGTTAAGATATTAACTAAGAGGGATAATAATAAGGACAAAAGAAAGGATAAAATTAATTAAGAGATTATCTATAAGGGATAATAATATAGATAAAGAGGATATTAATAATTAAGGAAATTATAAAAGGATAGATACTCTTATTTTTATATCTAGTCTTTCTCTTAATTATATTTAATATTAATTTTATATTTTATTGATTATTTAGAGGGTTAGTAAGATTATGAATTATTATTAATATACTTTATATAGTTTTAGTAGGCATGCCTCTAACTTAGTTATTCTTATTACTCTTTAACCTAAAGGGAGAGGCCCTTGCTACTTATTATTTACCTTTAGGATACTTAGTCTACTATAAGTCTATATTATAGTCAGCATATAGTACCAACCCTTATTGCTAGTCAGGCATCTTAATCCTTCAAAATGACCAATCCAGGAACCAACAATGACTTTGTCAGACCTGTGCATAACACTTATAAGCCTTGTAATCTAAATAATTTAAATAATCTAAAGTCCAAATAGTCTAGGTTATACTTATTTAGAGATAAAATATATTTCTATAATTTATAATAATATTAACTACCTGACTATTACTGGAAGCTAAACCCTTCTGAATAGTAGTTAGATGATTAGTAATAATATTAGCTAATTAATAAAATAATGGAATTCTACTAGTTAGTGGGTTATAATAGGTGCAATTCAAATATAATACACACTAGTCCAAATAGAATTTAGCATACATTGTGACTTATGATGCACTCCTCTGTATGCTGCATTAATAAATCATATCCACAGAAATGCAAACAGGCTAATGGCCATGCAGTTTAAACCCAGTTTAATCGCGCTTTGATTGCTGGAGTTTCCCTTGTCTCCAGGTTCCCTTGCACACCAACATTCCCATCTTCAGGAGTATCACTGGAAGCAAAAGCTAGAAGATCTTTAAACCAAACCTCAAGTTTTCCCTTTTCCACATAACGCCGTAAGATTTCATCCTCCAGATTGAGATCACGTAGCACATGTGGCCATTGCTCTGGACGGAACCGTGCTCGCAAAACATTGTCGGAACAACAGCCGAGAATCTGCGAAGGTCTATACCGGATGTATAGAGGCGTATGGGCGCCCCCTTCAAGGAATTCTGTGATATCATCAGTACCCCAATTCTGTACTTGTGCTGGTGGATCATTACCTTCTGCAGTACATTCCGTTAAAGTCCGAAACAGAGCAGTATCACGTACGTACGACTCCACTTCAGCATCTAGCCTCAGCTCAGTTTTCCCAATGGCTTCCCAATTATCTCGAATCATGCATCTCCTCCAAATCATTTTCTGCAACATGTCATGATAAGTTGGATCTGTATCAGCATAGCCGCTGAGGCGAAGAACGCGGAGAGCCAAGTGAAATTCGCGTCCAAGAAGACTACTTTCCTCGCCCTCCAAGAAATGGATTGGGTCCATCAATGTAAGTAAGTCGATAAGCTGGTCGACCCCAAGCGCTTGTCTGTCAATTAATTTTGCCAGAGCATCCTCAAGAAGTTCACGTAGTGCGGGGCGATTGGCGACAATGTGCTTTCCAAAATGATCCATGGCCAGCTCAAGCTCGGCCTTTTGATCAATGGCACCATGCAAGGCAGGCAAGATGTGTTCATATACTAATTCCTGAATGCCGCCTATTTCAGCCAAATCGTCGAGCCTGCGTATCTCATCCTGCCCATTTGTGTTCTCAGGACGGCCATTCTTTTCCCAAGCCGCTAGTCTCGTAAGCTTTGCGAGGGAAATCTCAACACGCTTATCCCACAAATTAGATTCTTGCTCTAGCGCGAGATGTTGCAGAGCTTGCGACGCTGTTTGGTAGTCATCTTCTCCGATGACCTCGTTGATCCAGGCTAACCGTGCATAGGATGGAAACTTTCTTAGGAATCGAGTGAGGTGAGGTTGATACTCCCTCATCGACAATAGCATTCCGGGCTGCCCGACGATTACTTGTCGTGAGAAAAATGCATCTGCCCAAGGTTCACCAAACTTCTCAAAGTAACCTGCTATCCTTTGTCCAAAGGCGTTTATGTCGTCAATGACACCTGTAGGACCTCCCGGTGACGTATTATGCAAAACCTTCTGGTCCTTTATTTGATCCTGCAGTTCAACCATAAGCTCAACCAACGCATCCATGTCGCGAAATTCTTCAGCCAAAGAAATTGCTCCCTGCAACTGACCGATCCCAGCCATTTTAAAAAGTTGCCACTTTCGCTGTTTTTTATGTGATTCTTCAATGGAAAGCCTCTCGTCTACCAGTTTTGGTTCATCTTGTACCGACAACCAGTGAACTCGTTCCCGGTGCATCTTCCCAAAAACTCGAAGCCGGCGAAAGCTGTTCCGTGCGATATGGTTAAGAATTAGCGGATCTGGATTTTCAATTCTGGACACCGTCTGCTGCAACCAAGACCTGCAGCTATCAAGCTCCAGGTCCAACAGATGTTCCGTTTCAGCATAAACCATATTTTGAGAGGTCCAAAACTCGGGAAGGCCCTCATAGGAGGACAGCAGAACACCATCTTCCAATAGTTCTTCCCCAAGTCCATAGACTGCTGCTTGGTCTTCTCTGAATCGAAAGGCCGTCTCGAGGATAGCAAGCGAGAGCTCACTAGCCTGAAAAATCTGTTCCGAGAATTGGGCTCCAAGTCGAGGAGTGCCTCCCTTCGAATCACGAATGGCGTTGAAGATCCATGGGATGGCATGCTCAATTCGATACGTGTCCTTGATAAACCAATGTCGAACAGGATCGTTCTCCCCCTCACTGACTGGGTGGAATTTAGTCTTGAACTTCTCATTCATTAGACTGAGCACGCGCGATAAAAATGTCGGCGACCCTTCTTGTTTCCTTCTAAACTCTTCCTCGACTTTCCACATAGCCCTGTGAGCAGCAAGTTTTTCAGCACTCCAGAGTAATTCCCAACGGGCGCGTCGTGAAAGAGGTATTCTGCGCCGGATCAATTGACACGCCAGATCATTTACAGCCTTCGCCCGCAGTCGTAAATGTTGGTCAAGTGACAGAGCTGAACTCGAAATAAATTTCGAATTCGACTGGAGCAGTTCTTTGCAAATGTCCAGCGCGGCCTCTTCCAACTCCTCAGGAGGAAACATGATTCCACCTTCACTATCAAAGTCGAGAGGGTTATCCGACATCGTGCCGTAGAAAATAGCTTGCTCAAGCTTCTGTTTAGCGGTCACCCTAGCATCTTCGAAGTCATTGTCTGGGTGTTGGCGAGGCAAGGCGGCAATGCGGATCAGGCCAAAACCTCGTACCATAACCAGACAAGCTGGGTGCTTATGTTCGAGGCTTTGATCTTCACTACCACTCCCTAATATTTCGTATTTCTCTTCGTTTCGGAATTGCAGACGGTCCTGGAAAGGCCTCGGAAACGGATTTGAATCCATTAACAATTGTGCTGAAGGAGACTCTGAGACCTTGGCTAATGATATGAGGATAATGACTTGACCCGTGATAATAAAAGCCGTATCCCACGGTTTTGGAACGTGTAGTCGCGGCTTCTTTGCTGTGATATCCTGGGGAAAGTTCGGGTTTTCCACTTCATGAGTCGAAACGATATGTATTTTGTTGCCCGATAAGCTAGCCTTAACCACAGCAAGTCTTTTCAGGCTGGCTTCCTGTGTTAACAGCACCAGGCAAAAAAGAAATGTCTCCTGACATCCAGCTTGTCCAGACTGCGATAGGATGCTCTGTTCTCCAGGGACGACGACAAAATCCAAGACCCTCAGATCATGCTCACAGCTGTCACCAAAATGATCCTGTCCAAGGGCCTCGCAGATATCACGGCGTAGATCTATTTGGACGCGCAGCATATTCACATTATTCCAGTGCGTGTCCCAAATCTCGAAGAGCCCCGAGGAAGATGCGATGATTATATCACGTTGGCCTCGTTGTGAAGATTCTCCAGCTCTCGCAGCAGCCACATCCCTTTTCCAAGAATAGCTACCTAGGACACTTTTGATGCCATCAAGTAATCCAGTGTGCCCTAACCTCGGAGCACTTCGTAGAAAACTGACAGACACTGTTGGTTTTCCCTGAGGGTCTCTTACTGCGACATGTGCTACCCTTCCAGACGATAAGGTTACCACGATACCAGAAGGTTCGGTATTGATAACATCGGTGGCATGTTCTCCGGATAGAAGGCCAGGAATGGTGCCTTGCAGGCCATTCTGTCTCTGTCTTGTCATGCCGAGAACAGCAGCATTTGACGCGGTTTCCCAATAAACTATTTTTCCAGTATGAGGAGCCAAGACCATCAAGCCAGGTGTACCAGATGTTGCATTTGATACAAGGGTCCCCAACAAAGGCGTTTCAGTTGAGTTTCTGCAGCATTCTGGAATTGTGATCGAGAGAATATCGGTGGTAGATGCGGAGGATGGTGTCGCGTAAGGCCAGATGATTGCATGTGATCTAGTCAGAACTAGTGCGTATCCCTGGTCGGTAGCAAAGGTGGTTCTGAATGGACCTGGACAGCTAGTCTTAGCAAAGACTCACTTGGAATTCAGATAATATAAAGAGAACCGATTGCTACCTAAACTTGGCCCAAGAAATTGATCAGGCAATGCAGGCAACTGAGAAACAATATAATAGTCATTTCGCGACTAAAGAATGAAATGGGGTTAGTATCTGTCGACGAGAATAATGCCAGGGAGGCTTACCAGGACTACAGTCCCATCGACAGTGTCACCAGGCTTCTCGGCTTTCTTGGGCCCTCTGAGGGCAAGGTGTCTTTGGAATACATCCCCATTTGGGGCGATTCCAGATTCAGGAACTGCAGCTGATTGCTGAACTGGTTGAGAAACCTGTTCACCATCTTCCACCTCAGCGACCACCGGAGGATCAAACGTATCCTGTCCTAGGGCTGATCTCTGTCGCTTAGCTTTAGGAGGCTTGACGGAGTCATCTGAACTCGTTCTCTGACGCCTTCGAGGGTTTCGGAGCGAAGAGGTTGAATGAACGGTTACAACATCTGTAGCAAACATTTTGTGTGTTTAAATATTAAAGAATTGAAGAAATGCCCATCTGCCACATATACGCGACTGATGTGGCTTTAGTGAAATGGTGGAATTTCAAAGCAAATCAGTTTGAGAAAACTGGGCTCCAGCCTGTTTTGGTCTGTAATAATCCTTGTTGACAGGCAACACGTCTAGCCGGGTTTGGTGATAATGTACGGAGTATTATCTAATACTCTCTGTAGTGACCTTGCCTACTTCGGAATAATAATAATAATACAGCCCTGTATACCCGTACTGTAATATAACACCACCCGCATCCAATCATGATGGACTAAATTGACAGTCAACCTGACTTGCAAGCTTCTCAATCACTCAATGTCATCTTCTAACAACAGGGCTGTAGCAGTGCCTTTGATTGGACTTTCTAGGTATGTGTCCTTGCACCCTGGTATCAGTCATCTGGATGGCTACAGTGTATCTCCAGTCTTTTATTTAATAGACCTCAGACATTGGAAATATTGTAGCCATCCCATCAATACACATCGCAGAAGTCTCTCTTTATCCACATTATCACTATATTATACCACGCATACATAAGCATACCATACCAAAATTCATAAAATCTCCTAAGCCCCTATTAGCAAGAAATATATAAATTAGCAAAGGGAATGTATTACACTATTAGGAAGGGATATATTTTTTAGTAAGGGAGACAAATATTACTTAAAGGGATATAGCAAGAACTATGGTAAGGGATAAATATAGGTAGGGAGCCCATCTGGAAAGTAGATAATCTATAAAAATCATGCCTACTATGGTTACGCCCCGGGGTAAAAATCCAGGCAATCCATTAGACCAAGTATTTTCTCAGTCGAGCGAAGCGAGACCTGTAAGGCTTGTTTATAGTGAATAAGTTCCAAACTACTGTTCAGTGTAGGTCAAATCACGTGATCTTTCATTGTGCGATATCGCCAACAGCAGTTGTTACTGGTGCGGGTTATTTAGCACATTCTAAGCAGTGATCCCTCTATGTGGGTGGGTATGAAGTATAAGTTTGTGCCCAGATTGGTAAAAGGGAACTCCCCTTCTCAATTTATGCAGACTTGAGATCGCAACTGCTGCCATCATGCCATGCACTAGACTGATAGTCTTTTTTGCTTGCAAGAATATTCGATGTTCATCATCAGGATGCTGCCATTACTTGTCCAGTTGAGACGGCCTCTTTTCGCTGAATGGGCCAGTGGCTTTCACCCTGCTAACTTAAGACCACACCAAGCATGGTCGATTTCGCGAGTGCCTCGGAGACACCTCCGCACTGCCCTCTTCTTCCCTGGTCGGACCCCCTTCGATGGCTGTCTATCAGTGATACTTGCTGAGACATGTCACAGGACACGGAGTCCATCGTGTTGGTATGGCCACGCCATGGATCGAGTGTTTCCCCAGAACCGCTCGACCGTTTATGGAAGAAATGGACAGTATCTTAGGGTTCCCTCTGTCTCGTATCATATCCGATGGTCCGAACTCAAGGTTAAACGAGACAGAGAATTCTCAGCCCGCCATCATGGCAACATCGATCTTGATCCTTCGCGTGCTGGAAAAGGAATTCGGGTTTGATACGAAGCGACGTGTTGATGTCACGCTTGGACACAGTTTGGGCGAATATTCTGCTCTGGTCGCAGGGGGTTATCTTGACTTTGCTTCGGCACTGACAATGGTTAGGCGTCGGGCCGAGATTATGGCTGAATGCAGCCGTTATGCTTGCCAGACATCCGGAGATAGCTACGGAATGGTAGCATTGATTTGCGAGCCTGACCACCTCAATGGGTTAATCTCAACTATACAGGGATTTTTAGGACCAGGCTCAACCGGCTCCAAGGACGATTCAAGTTACGAAGTGTCTCCTATCCAACAAGTTCTCATTGCAAATATCAACTCTAAGAACCAAATAGTCCTAAGCGGCAGTATTGAGAGAATCAAAACGCTCCTTGTGCAACTCCGACAATTTAGTGGTCATGATCCACGTGCGGTGAGACTGAAGAGTGAGAGTCCGTTTCATAGTCCCATCATGGCACCTGCAGCACGTTATATGAGAAACGCACTTGAACAAGTCACGATCAACTTTCCAGCGGCAATGCCATGTATATCCAACGTGTCCGGCCGCCCTTTCAAGTCAAAGGATGATCTTAAAGACTTGCTGTCGAGACAATGCGTCGAAACCGTGAGGTGGTGGGACAGCATCAAGTATCTGGATCAAGAGCAGGGGGTGAAGCGCTGGGTTGGGATTGGTCCAGGCAAAGTCGGCAGAAATCTGGTTGGCAAGGAGGTAGGTAGAATCACAGCTAAGGGCGGAGGTGTCTGGGCAATCTGCGATCCGAGAGAAGTCGAAGATATCATGAGAGCGCTTGAACAGACTGAGCTTGAAAATATAGAATATCAATGAATGTGTTTGCTAGGTTACATAAAAGCGAATCTTTCCTCCCCCCAAGACAGAAGCCATATCGTCTAGAGAATCGACTCCCTTTCGACTATAACTTTTGGGGTCACCATTTGTCGTTCATATATCTATCTGGCGCTGGGGACGTTCCTAATCTTACCTAGCCCATTTTATTGTTCCAGAGAGTGTTTCACATTTAATTATCATCATGCTTCTTAGTCTGGTTGTGGTGGGAGAGATTGCAAGAGGAAATGCAACGCTGAATGGTGTTCCTACTAGGCTACTACTATTCTGGCACCGTAGAAGCCTTGGAGACATGGCATCGTTCTGTGCAGCACATAGTTATTATTGATTAGGCTTGACGGAACGCTGAAACGTCAGCTGTTCCTGCTCTACTATTCTGTATTTTACAGTTTATATTCCCCGGTATCAGTGTTTGGACAAGACTCTTTTCTTAAAGACATTGAACTTGAATGAGGGAATGCATTTACCTCCTTTTACTTGGTGTCCATATGTGATCTGAACTTGCTACCAACAAAAGTGATGGCTGCTTCTCTCCAGGGGCAGTGTAAACATAACTCTGTAGGCTATGCTAATGAGTCTGAGGATTAAAGAGACAATGATATTTATCATTGCATTCTCACCATCTCTCCTCCTGGATATTGCAGACACATGTGCATTGAAGCATGCAGTCTCAAATCACATCAACAATATCATCCTTTCAATGTTCTTTTAATTTATATATAGAAACCATACAAAGCATTTCTCCCTTTATGTACTCCATTTACTGTCATGTTCCTCTTGGTGCTATGAATTAAATAGGACACAAATTCACTTGCAGCGACCCATGCTCCAGCCGTGCAGTTAACCCATGTCGTCCTCCAAAGCTGCCCCTGCCTAATTGGATTTTGGTAGGATCATAATAACTGAAGATACACCTCATTCAAGGGAGCCTACCCGAAATCCGCTATTATCATTAGAGTTACCAGCAACAAGGTCCAAAAGGAGCAATGCTACAGTTTGTCCTTGACTCTGTTCAAAATAACCTTTGGTCTTCACGATCTTTGAAGGTATGAAAACCAATTCAGATTTTAGCAAGGCCGGGAGCCCAAAGGTCGCCGATTCGCTTAACCTCTGCGATAAATCTCTGATTGGTAATGTGTGCCGAACTATCTCCTGTGGATGTCATCTTTGCTGTAGGAGTATGCTCATCAGGAGTATAAAATGGGTTCTGGAGAAGTTGAATATAGGCAGTCTGTAGCGCTCGAAAAGCCTGGTGAAAGACATGAGTATGATAAAGGGAATTGGAAAACTAGGTTATTAGACTCACAGGCTTCAAGTCAGAATCCTTGATACCCGACACTGTGGTGACTCTGCCTTTCTCAGCATCGGTTGCCATGCGTCGTCCTGCCATGTCGACGAGGATCACGAACTTCACTCCCGTGTTTGTGAGCCACCCATAGGCAGCGAGTCTCTCATCTACAGCCTGTAGCAGACCTAGGTCCTGATCGACAGAAGTCTGCTTCCGTCGAATATCAAAAATATCGAGACATGAATTGACCACAAAAGAGAACTTCAGGCGTGATTCGAGAAAAGGTGGGAATAACGAAATATGAAGCGGATTGTCCTTTGAACGAGTTAATACATCCAATACCTTTGCAGGGCAACTTAGTGCATAGAGATAGCTCCGTACATTCTTCCCTACGATTGCAATGCAGGCAATTGCAGGCATCGCCATTATGAGGGAACCCGTTAAACACTGAGCAGAGGAGTTAATACCCTCGTTGACAGCATTTGAATGGAGTTAAGAGGCAACATAGCCCGGAGTATTAATTGTAACGGTTGATAATGATTACATGTTGAGATCTCCACCATTGCGGAGGCTTGTGATTTGATGACAAGAATTGGACATTAAAGATACCGTAATTTTGTTTTTTCTCTGTTTGTGTTACATGGTGCTGCCGGTTTTGAAGTGGATTGTGTGGTAACATTATTACGCTGCATACCGCACTAGGTGTTCGGAAAATTGCCCCCATTTCGAGCCGACGCCTGCCACCTCCGTTCCGAACTTCTGAGGCTCTTTCGCTCTTGGTCGCAGCCATCAGCTCCAAACCTTCGCCTCGGATATTTCAAAATCTTTCCGTCTTTCTTCATTCCTGTCCGGTCTTGGAGCTGCAAATTGGCTAACATTGAGATGATTTCGTTGTCCCGGACAGCCGGTGCTGGGCTGTTGCGCCGTAGGTTCACAGCATCCCTAACTGCCGTTGATTTAACCTACTGACATGTGGCAGCGTACCTGCGTTTAACTTCACCCGCGAGCCGCATACAACCGGTAGCATGGATTTCGAACTCATCGTCAAAGTCTGCGACCGCGCTTGAACGACAAGGAGAAACTGGTTCCTCTCTCACTGCTTCTGGGAAGATACGCCGTGAGGTGCCTCTCCCCAGTCAGGAGAAGAAAGAGGGCGCAATGCAATATGCCTTGTACGTGCAGCTCAGTGTAATCAATTTCTACAGTTATTATATTCTTAAGAAGACTAATTGTTGTCCGTGGTAGAACTACACTTGATCAGATTGTGAACTGGGCTCGTCAAAGTTCCTTGTGGCCAATGACTTTCGGTCTAGCCTGTTGCGCTGTGGAAATGATGCATTTATCAACACCCCGCTATGATCAAGATAGAATGGGAATCATCTTCCGAGCTTCTCCCCGGCAGTCGGATGTCATGATTGTAGCAGGGACCTTGACTAACAAGATGGCTCCTGCACTCCGGCAAGTCTATGATCAAATGCCCGATCCTCGTTGGGTCATTAGTATGGGTAGTTGTGCAAATGGGGGTGGTTATTACCACTACAGTTACTCGGTTGTTCGTGGCTGTGATAGGATAGTCCCAGTTGATGTCTATGTGCCTGGATGTGGGTTTCTGATATCTGTCTTAAAAGTGATTGTCACTGACTCCTCACTGCCGTAGGTCCCCCAACCTCGGAAGCTCTCATGTATGGGATTTTCCAGCTTCAGAAGAAGATGAGGCATACGAAGATCACACGTATGTGGTATCGGCGGTGAACTGCAATCATCCAGTCCTTGCAGTGACGCGATTTCGGCTTGGTCTATGAGGTGAGGGCGGGGCGGCGACACATCTGAAATAGCGCTAGTCTTCTTTCTTTCTCTTTTCCTCGGAGACATCGGATGAGAATTCGAGCTTCCGTTCCCTACGGCAAGGAACGAAGTTCCCTTGCCTGGGCCCTTCTTTATGCCTTCTCAGTCTTTTAAAATGTATAGAACGCTGGTCAATCTATTCCATGTTTGCACACATTGGATTTTCTGTGTCCCTGATATGTTTATGCAGGCTTCCCCCCTTTGCTTTACTGTCCAGCCACTTTCCTGCTTATCCATTCACCATGATTCCTCCGTTGGGATGCAGACACTGCCCCGATATATAACTGCTGTCTGCGCTTGCTAGAAACACGAAACAGGTGGCAACTTCGCTTGGCTGTCCTGGCCTTCCCATTGGTACATCGCTGAATTGCTCCATTGCCTGTGTCAACATTGTCGATGGAATAAGTGGAGTCCATACTGCAAATTCCAGTATTAGCAATTGTGCAGCCTACAACGCAATGGTAACGGCATACTGGGACCAGGACAAACGCAGTTGACGCGGATGCCCTTGTGGATTTGTTGGTTATGCAATCCCCGGGTGAACGCCACGATCGCCCCTTTGGTGGAGGTGTAGTCAAGGAGATCTCCTCGACCGATGTAATGATTCACCGAAGAACAATTAATGATGGTCGAACCGCTCTTGAGATGGGGCAGCGTATACTTCGAAAGGTAGAAAAAAGGGTGTATGTTGGTATCAAAGGTACGTTCCCACTGTTCCCTGTCCTGTTGTCAATATCATTCGCCGGCTTTCAACGTGACTTGCAAGACATTTGCACATATCAAAGAAGCCGAGCCACATACTCGGTAATATCCTTGATGTCTTGAACCATGTTTTGGAAAGCTGCATTGTTCACCAGGATGTCGATGCCTCCCAAATTTCGAAGAGCAGTCTCGACCACGGTCTTACAGTTCTCTTTTTTGCGAATATCTAATGCCAAGAGATGACATTCGCAGCCATGTTCCTGCACCTTCTTCTTCGTCTCCTGTGCATCCTTTTCTTCCTGTGGTAGGTAAACGATCAAACTTGAGGCCCCTTCCATTGCAAAAAGAATTGCAATGGCGCGTCCAATGCCGGAATCTCCACCGGTAATGATGGCACGTTTCCCCTTCAATTTCCCTGCCGCTTTGTACAATTGGTACCCACCATCGTCTGTTGGAAGGTGGTCTGAAACAGGTTTTGGGTCAGGCATATCGGCCTGGAGTCCAGGTTTCTCCTGATGATGGATCGGAATGTGATGTCCTGTGTCCCTTTTAGGTCAGTGATGTCGATGCCCTTAGCTCAGACTTTCTTATTCTTGTGACTATACCGCGTTGAAACTGTGAATCGGCACCCATTCTGTCTGCTGGTTATCTACTGTAGGACTCTATTTTTCAAAGGGGCTTTTTGGAAAAGAACCAGTGGTACGAGAAGTGTTCGGCGATTCTCAACTGGAAATTCGTAGCTGCAAAATTGGAAATTGAGATGTAGGAACTACACTTTTTAAGTGTATAATTTTCTGGGATTGGGAAGTATGTCATTTGACAACAGCTCCGTCACTGTGACGTTACGGATGTGACGTTACGGATTAGGTCCAAATGACATTTCGCAGCCAGGCATATATACAGGTTAAACCCTGGAATACAAAGCCACCAACCGGCTTCGAGGCCCGCATCAGATTAGGTTATATACGGACAGTCTGGTGAAGGGTTGGCCAGTATTCATTGACTGTAGAGTACATAGTAGCCTTCGAAATTGCGCGGATCCAAAGAGGTATGTATTGTACGGCTCCGTGGATTCGAAAACCAGAATAAGTACTTAAATAATACTTCCATTTAAGATGTTGACGTCCGATCTTCTGGAGAACATATGTACTGTATGTATGTGCTATTTAAAGTGTATACTGTAACATACATACATACCTGCAGTAATATAGTAATGTAGAGTATATTACAGTACATGGGCTATTGACAAAAGTGATGGTGCTAATGCTCCACTTTTTGTCTTCACGTGTACACCAATGTATGTCATTCAGTACATAAAATTGACATCAGAGATTAAAATGTTCAAGAATTGCAATTACTCCAAGGCACTCAAAACCAATAATTTTCAGTGACTGCGGTCTGGTTACATCAGCCAAGATGTGGCGCCAGAGATTGTTGTAGTGTGGCAGAGATCTCGTATGATGACTAAGACACTGTAAAAGCGCTTACATACGGGTTACATGGTGAACTTAGCGCGGATAGGTTCTTAATATCCAACAAGTCCGGAGGAACTGAACTGAGATACATAATACATCTAGATAACGTAAGCATGTACCTACTAATAGGATATCGTAGTCTATCTGTTAAATAAATCTGGTCGGCCTATTTTCCCAAGTTGTTATAGTTCCCAATCCAACTTGATAGTGCTGAAAGACTTGAGGGCCATCAATCTGGAGACGATCGGCATCATCTAGGTACACCAGTTAAAAGGATATTCAAAGATTACTTAGGTACCTACAGAGTACCTAGGTACGGAGTAATTAGTTACTACTGTACAGAGTACTCCGTACGGAGTACTGGTTCGTAGTAAGGGCACCTTTTATGGGGAGGGGGAAGGTCTCGAATCAGCAAACGACTTCCGACACACCGCCTGCAGAGCTGCTATAGCGCGGCGGCAGAACTCCTTCCACTTACATTTTTTTTTCTCTTGGCACGTCTCTTCCTCGTAAGAGTTTACCATCAACCCAGCCATTCTTATCAGACTTATTTTCTTTGAATATGGAGATGGAGCCTCTCATACTTGCTCCTAGTGATCCGTGCTCGGCCGTAGCGAATACGACTACCGTTGCCCCGTTCGTTTCAGTGGCACCGCAGTCCTTCCTACAACCTTCGAATGAATTGTATGCAGCATCACTTCTCTCCGCAAAGACTTTCCTGGACCCTCTGGCGTCGAGCATTACTAGATCTCAGACTCAGCGTCAGAAATGCAACAAAAAGAAACGGAAGAGGTCCGGAAGCAATAAACAGTCTGGTGAAGATGTTCTGCAGCTGCGAAGTTTGTATGTAGATGGTTTCGCTGTTGGCCAGATATGGGAACAGGCAATGAGAATTATCGATGCAACGAGGGACGAAATACAGCGTGATTTTCCTGTTCTCCCTGCGACTTTACAAGCTGGCCGATCTCCGCATGAAAATCGGCCGCTCCTTCACGGCAGCGACAGGTCGGCTGACCGGGTCGAACATTCCGACGACATGGATACTTCTGACGAAACCTCTTCCCAATCAAGTGCTGAAGCCATGAGCGGTGTCGAATCAGGGTCTGGGAACGAAGATCTGAAGCGACATGATTCAAATGGGGGGAGTGACTTGAGTGAAATCGGTGATAGCATCATGGGTAGTGAGGATGAGGAGCCATCTTCCGATGGAGGAATGCAGGAAACATACGTCCAAGACCCCTTCGGCCTGAATGATGGCTTCTTCTCGATCGATGACTTCAATAAGCAGTCTGAATACTTCGAGAGAATGGACGCTAAAGGTGAACCTGACGACGAAGCAAGTGATGAAGAAGAAATAGACTGGCATGCAGATCCCTTCGCTCTTGGGAAGCCTAAGGTGATTGGAGAACAGAGGGATACACGGCCAAAACCACATGATAATGATGATGAAGCCAGCATGACCAGCGAAGAGGACGGCCCAACGTTTGGAGATGCCAATTCCAATGCATATTCGGACAAGGATGAAATGTCAGATGCTGACGTTGGCACTTCCTGGCTCGATACCAATGACATCAAATATGACGATTTTTTTGCACCTCCCCCGCGGAAAGCTTCCGACAAGAGAACACGGCCGCTCCCAAAGACTCAGCCGCCGAAAACTGATCCCGAAGACGATTTAGAACGTGCCATTGCCGATGTTCGCCGTGATCTTTTCGAAGATGATGTTTCAGACGAAGATGTAGAGGCCGATCCTGCGGTCGATCCTGGCGGTCAAATGAGTCGCTCTTCTCATGAGAAGCAACGGGCAAGGATCGCAGATGAAATCCGCCGGTTGGAAGCAGCGAATGTGGCAAAGAAGGAATGGATGCTTGCTGGTGAGGCCAAGGCTGCAGAGCGACCTCTCAACTCTCTGATCGAGAATGATCTCGACTTTGAGCGCATTGGGAAGCCTGTCCCTGTCGTAACAAATGAAACCTCGGAGGAAATTGAGCAACTGGTTAAAAGGAGAATTCTCGCCAAGGAGTTCGATGAAGTCATTCGACGCCTGCCTGATTCCTTGAGCAGCGACGGAGTCAGAAGAGGAAGATTCGAGATTGACGAGACTAAACCTCAACAGAGCCTCGCTGAGTTGTATGAAGCTGATCACCTGCGCGCCAACGACCCCAACTATGTCGATCAAAAGGATCAAAAACTGAGACGCGAACACGCTGAGATCAGCCAGCTGTGGAAGGAGATAAGCTCTCAGCTCGATTCTCTCTCCAACTGGCACTACAAACCCAAGGTCCCTCAGGCAAACATCAGCGTGGTTACAGACGTGGCAACTATTACGATGGAAGAGGCGCGACCCACTGCTGGTGGTCATATCAGCGAGCAAGGTACCCTTGCTCCCCAGGAAATTTACAACCCTGTTGACAATGGGGGGTTGGGCGGAGAAGTAGTACTCAAGAGTGGAGCGTCCGTGGCCAAAGATGAAATGACTCGGGAGGAGAAGATCAGAAGAAGACGCAGACAAAAGGAGAAGAACAAGAAAATCAGTTCTGAGCCAGTCAAGACACAGAAAGGCAACGTGGAAGAGAGGAAACAGTTGATGAGTGACCTGAAGAAAGGTGGTGTCAAGATTGTCGATGACAAGGGTCAGTTGAAAACCCTTGATGGCCAAAAGGCGAGCACCTCAGAGAGAAGTCAAGGTGACAGGCTTAAATTGTAGAGTTAACCTGGGACAACGGGCTATATCTAAGTCATCCAAAATTATAGCATCAACAAGAATCCATCACTCTGCCTTCACATGCATGGGCGAATCCAGCGCAGCGTCATCCTTGTTCAAGTCTCGCGATTTGATCTTGTAGAGGAACAGATTATCTCGCGCGTAGGTGTCGTAATCAGCGTAATCTCTTATCTCCACAACATCAAATATCTTCTTTATCTGTTTTATACACCGCATGTCGGCTCTTCGGCGTCGCTTAAAACAGAAATAACAGACTGATTCAGGGCCCAACAGCTGCCTGAGCGTAGAGATTAGGAGAGGGAATGCTGGCTCAAAGTAGACACAATCCGCGGCAAGCACAACGCCTGGGTGGGTAGGGATGTCGGCAGGAGGCGGCGTCCCCCAATTCAGTACTTTGGCCCTAACATTCGACGACAGCCCGTTTATCTTGATATTGTCCTCCATCAGAGGCAACATCGACTCTTGATCGGTGATGTAAATAGGCATATTGACGGAACAGCCACGCGCGACCGCCAGTCCTACAAGACCACCACCTGCCCCCAATTCAACTCTGCGTGCGGGTAGTTAGTTCAAACATTCAGGCTGCAAGATGAGGGTCGTCGTGATCATTCTCCTTTCGGATATTGCGGGCCATGTATGCCTATGTCTGGGTGATATGGGAGGGAAGGAGCATACAGACATGGTCTTACCAAGAAGGTCCGAGTGGTGTTCGCGAAGCATGTATTTGGCAAGAAGTAGGCCCGCTGGCCAAAGTTGTCCACCACATCCCTCTTTGAGATCTTCTTTAAGGACTAGCGGATCCTTCAAAAGACCATCAAAGGAGACGCTGGTAGTTCCGGGTGGTTTGAGCTCACGGATCGGGATCAACGACTCACTGATATCGAAGAGGGAATCTTGATCCGACAGGGTTGAAACGGGGTCAGTGTCCGCCATGCAGAAATTAAGACTCGATTTACCGCCGGGAATTCTGCAAAAGGCAACCTGTGCGCTGAACCGAATACAGTCGTAGTTGGACTGTCAATAACTGGACAGTGGAGGGGAACAAGCGAATGCTTTCCCAAGCCACACCAAAAAAAAAGGTTTCTTGGCTCACAGAGCCTCATGTGGACAGATCTCAGAAGTTCTGGCCCTGTGTGGCTTGACATTGTGGGGAAGGCGCGTGTGTATACTTATTATTAGTGGTCAGCCTCGCGGGTAGTTACATCATACATTTATGTACTCCGTACTCCATACTCCGTAGTCTGTACGGAGGAGGTATGCATGGTGCATGCCATTATCATCACCCTCTTACGCCCGTAATTAAGTTAGAAGGATCCTAAACAGAAGTTGCTGGGATATGGACTGCGAACATGAGTTTGTATAACATAGATGCAAGAAAAACACACATCCACTGCGGCCGGTTGTCACTGGAAGTAAGGGATCCGTTGGGACTTGATTTATTTGAGGCTGTCAGGAGCTGGGCCATTGTGACTCAACTAATGGTAGAGCACCAGTGTGACAATACGGAGTATGCATGCCCCCATAAGAGCCAATCTTCTGCTCTGCAGCCCCCCACCTTTCGGGGAATGTTATGAGGCCTGGTGTTGGTTGTTACTATTCTGGAGAGAGGAAGCCCGATGATCACCATTGGCCAATCAAAAACGACAGGTTCAACAGTCCGGAAAAAGATTCAACTAATGAAGTTTCGCCATCGGTTGTGAGTTCTGTAAGTCAGTACAGAGTTGTCTTTCTCTATTTTTCAATTACTTTCCTCATATTTTTCTCCTCTTCTGTTTCCGTCCAAGTATCTGACGTAATGTGCGATCGTGAGAAATGGATCGAGGTGGTTCATGTCTGATCGTCTGGTAGGATTTACACAGGCTCACAAAGGGCCTGAGAGGAGGTACTTGGTGGGCCCAGTACCGGACCACTGGTCCGTCATTTATCCTTGAGAGCTCAGAGACAATATTGGGCTTTATCTGCTCCCTATCCGTCATTCCTTCTCCTCATCACTTCGACGTTTTCGGTCATGGCGACGTCATCGCATTCTTTGCAACCCAGGCATTCAATATGGCCGGAACAAGTGACTACTGGAGGGACTTGAAAAGGCATCAGCTACCCCCTTCGATCTGTGGTCGGACCCTTTGACCTCTTGCAACTTCATCTGATCTCGACATAGGTCTCTCCACGTGTAATACACGAAGGAAGTTGTTAAGAATGACTACTTTGCACTGTAAGCTGCTCTCCCAGAGGTCGTGTTCGATCCTCACCCATGGATTTCCTTACCACCAATATCAGCCTCAACTGGCTCTGGTTAAGTTCCTGACTCTCGAATCCCTACAGATCTTCCTCCAGTGAAGCCCTCTGCCATTGCACTGGGCACCGTTTTCACTCACACCGCTTCTCTGGGTATTCTCGCTCCAGTTTTTGGTGACGCATACCATCGTGCTCAGGCAGCAAACTCCAAAGAAGAGTTTGTCAAATCCAAAGAGACTGCCAGTGCCGCCGCCGCCTGGGGAAGCTCCTTGGTTGGGAGTGCTTTGCAAACATATGGAGTAGCAGCTCTCATTAATGCTACTGGAACCCTGACCTACAAAGGCGCAGCATACCTCGGCACTCTTATTTTCTTCGCGAGCTCAGCTCCAAGTGTATGTTTTAACTTCCTTTCAGTCATCTTGTTCAGTCAGCTCCTATGCCTTTTCAATTGATAGCTAATTCTGTTTTCTAGCTTCTTTCACAAATCTTCACAGAGAAGAGGCCACTAGACACGATTGCTGTTGGTGCTGTTAGCCGGGCATTCGAGACAGTGGGCCTCAGCCTCTTCCTTACCTGGTGGGGAACGCGCACGAATCCTTTCGACTAAGGGCTCTCTTGGCGAAGGCAGAGTAAATATGGCAATATGATTAAGATGAATAGGGGGCGTGGAACATACTTGACGAAGGCTCGATAGAACGACCGCCTGTATCACTCTTGCTCCCGTGAGCTTGCGTAAACAGATGAGAATGTATTTGAACCCGTGCAAAGTGATCTATTAATACACCTACGCAATATCAACCTAGGCTCTGATTATGAATATGCTTAGAAATTAGAAGTTGCGTGTCCGATGGGGTAGTTTTGTAGCCAATGCATCACCTATCTCGATGATAATTGCCAACCGCTTTGGCTACTTAAGTACGGAATATTCATACCTGATCTAGCAGACTACTATACAATATGCAGGAGGTTCCAACTCAAACTTCGCGAAGTACGGTCAAATCGACGCAGAAAAACGAAGCTCCGAAGCCCCAGACACACAGAAAAGGAAATTATATACGAAAGTATGGTGTCGAGGTCGTGTTAATCCGCATGGCTGGTTTCAGCTACTCCATGTGTAAACCTAATTCAGTACATGATCACATTCCATGCCCTTCGGCATCTGCTATCTTGGCTTAATAGTAAGTAGGTCGTGTGTCTAGAGTAGACTTATGTAACTTTGACATTCGTGCAACCAGTCAGAGCTTTTCAACATTTCACTCTACGATCTTCGTATGTATCACAATTTCCCGTGTTGCAAAATCAAGTGAAATGCCTACCTGTTGAAAAATGCGACTGGACTCAATTCTCAAGCTTCCATCCCTCACTGCCATTCCTTGGTCGAGATACTGTTTGTCCCTGCTAGGGAAAGAGTAAGAGATAACTCAAAACACGTGAAAGGACTGGAGTCAATCTGAATAGTGCAATTAAAATTCAGACGCGGGTATCCATCCCCAACTCACACTATGTCACATGGGTACTGGCAGTAGAACGTTCGATCATGGGGAGTTCCAATGTTTCGATTTGCAAAGAGACATGTTATTTGCAACTACAAAGCCCCCAAACTGCAAATCCATTGGTAGAAAAAGAGGAACAAGAATAAATTTCTCTATGGGTTGGATGGGAATGTTACACAAAGGTACGGCAAGAGTACCTGTCATGCCGTCAGTTCTTTGCCAAAGCAAAAATACACAGGAGATAGAAAAGGACATACTTTTCCGGGTACCCCTGTCCAGAACCGAGCTGGTACTTCGCAGATGTATTGAGATTGCACGGAAGTGGTGGTAAGCCGTTAGGTCCCAATACCCCCTGGACATTCCGCTTATCCTTCTCGAACAAAGCAGCTAGACCCCGCTCTTCTCCTTCCTGCTTCAAAGCAACCAATTGCTTCTGTCCCGCTTCTCCAATCTGGAGAACATCGTCTTTTGGTGCTGATTTGCTTCCCACAGTGAGAAGTCCGACAACTTCTGCCTGGTTGACCACACTCAACTTGGGGTAATTCCTCCGAACATCCCGTTTCCAGTATGGGTTGTCTGCGATATCACCAGCTGGGATAGTCACGGGATCATCGTAGGACTGAGGAGGCAGGGCTCCTGGCGGCGGATTACGAAACTGAGCATTGAGTGGGACACCGGTTGAACGATTAGGGTCTATGGCTAGGAGGCGTCGTATACGTTCCCATATGCCAGTGGACTGGACGGTGTATTTCTGGAGAATCGTTCAGTAACAGTAAGATACAATCAATTGGATAGAGAGAAGAAACCTTGTAAACAGGGATAGCATTCGAGGCAGATTTAACCGCCTTCACAATGTCGCGGGACATGGTGGGAGAAAGATCGACTCCTGGGGAACGTTAGTTAGCTCCATTGGCTCGACTGTATCAGTACACAAGGAATTTCGGCAGCTGAAAAGACTTACCAGTTAATTTATTTTACGAAACATTTAATGTCCAAGCGAGGCGGATGTTGACCGTCTTGCGTGTTCGAGGATGGACGGTACCCGGCGTGGCCGAGTTGCTGAATGTCGGCATATCAATTTTCCGAAACCAACCGTAACGCAAATTTACTGCTACGAGGAAGCACTCAAGGATCTATGTGGCAATTCTATATATATTGCTCCCCACAAAAGAGGAAAATAATCATGAATTGGTATACTATTGAGGACGGCAATAGGTGATTTAACATCACATCACCAAACAGTCACACTTGCTAGAACCTTCCCATCATTGTAGGAACAGGACACTCCTCTATCCAATGGCAAGCATTGGAGTCACAGTTGAATATCTCCATTTTGAAACCCATGTGCCTATGAAGTACTGTTTTGAAAGCCTATATAGTTGCTTCCTGATTAGACTGTCCCCAATAGAGCAGTTCACAGAGATTGTTCATATTCCTTCAATGTCGTTGATTCTAATGCTTCGAGATGGGAAGGAGATCCCCATGCAGAAAACAGGTGGAATCACATTATATGGACAGATTCTTAGTAGTCAGTGCCATAACAAAGAAAGGTAACAAGAATATGTCATCGACATTTGAATGATGTTGTTATCCCATGTTGCAAGGTAGTTATCACTTTCTTTATGATGTTCGCTTTCACGTATCCACCTTTTTCAAGGAATCCTCCTTTGAGCTCTCAGACACCAACTTTTCCACAGCTTCTACCGTTGCTGCAGGGCTACCAGGTTCCAAGAGCAGTACCTTACCCGTTTTATCCACCACGCAAACCCCTCTGATGGTCCCCTTAGGAACCTTCTTAAGCCCAAGAGCTGCAATTAATGTGGCCTTTTGATCGCAAAGAAGCGGGTAAGGCAGATTCTGCTTTGTCTTGAAGGTCGTGTTTGCCTTTGGTGAATCGGTTGAGAGTCCATAGATGGATAGCCCAGTTGATGAAAGGCGATCATAAGCATCACGAAACATGCAGGCTTGCTTTGTGCCTTGGAATTGTCAGTATTGTATCTTCTTTAAGATATATTAAGATCCACACAAAGTTAAGAAAACAAAGAAGGGAAGACATCGAAAAATGATCCATGCATCTACTCTGTCGTCTGCAGGTGCGTCCGAATGCGTATTAAGGTGATAATTGGCGCATAATCTGCTGTCCAGGGGAAAACCAGCAGTTCAAGCTCGAGTATATGAGAAATCAAAAGTGATAGTATCGCAAAAGACTTCAAAGAAAGGGGATATGGAAAAGACGGTGAACCTACATCCGGGTGTTGAGGCTTTTGGATACGTGAAAAGAACGACTCCGGCCTTGCTAGCGTCCACCAAAGTCTTCAAAGAGGTCGTGGCACCCTCATGCGTCTCAATCTCCCCTCCAAAACCATCCAGAGAGAGCGTGTCGCCAACTTTCGGGGCACTCCCTCGTGGAGAGGGGCCATGGTCATTGTCGTCGTATGGTTTCTTTTGTTCGGCAGTTCTATCTTTCGGGGTCTTTTTCTCATTTGGCTTGGTTTTCTTTTCCTGCGCTGGTATAGAGTCGGAAGGCGCCTTGCGCTTCCTCAGCTCGACCATTGCGATGATTGTTTGCGTCGGTCCTGATGAGTAATGCCCGGAAAGAGGTCAAGACCTGGTCTATATTATGAAACAAGGATAATACCGCCGCAGATACGGTTGCGGCGATGACCTCAGGCAGACTTTCCTGGAAAAGATAATATAATATAATACGTCGGATATAAATCCTCTTCTTTCCCCCTTTGATTGAAAAATTTTTTTAAAAAAAAATTGGACGAAGGTAGCGCCTAGAGGTGAAGCGGGCGGTCAACCTGGCGACGCGTCGTGAACTCCTTAGCCCCTGACCTCTGGCACTCACTCTGGGCGCCAGAAAGTCGCGCAGGTTAATCAGTTCAATAACAATAATTATAATATAATATAATGCCTCTAACAGTTGACTGATTATACCAGCTATCAGTGTACAATATATGGGTTGTCCTTAAACTCGCACTGTAATGTCGAGTCAGCTTTGATTTTCATGTGAAGAGAACCCAATATTCGCCAATCACCAATAATACGATCCACCATGACGGTTCTTGCTGCTTCCCCGGAGCGTTTCGGGAACAACCCAAGACCAGGGCGACGGAGCGATTCGAACAGACTTGTCACTGGTCCCGATTTCTGGAGTGACTCTGAAAGAGAGGGCCGGTTTTTCTTTCTCATTGGTCCATGCGGGGAGGGGCCACCGCTTCCACGTCCGGGTGGTTCAGGACTTCGAGGAAGAAACCAACCTTTTTTTTTCCGCCCGTGTACCGTCCGAGAATTTGGCCTTCAAATCTATCATTGTCTTCACAAACATCCTTGATGACAGCAATTAAATTCTAAGTGTTTCTCTATCCTATCATCTACTCCGTTTTATTCAGCGTCATATTTGATCGCTTTCGCACCTGGTTTCTTTCTCACCTTTGCCCTCCTGTTGCGCCATTCTGGTTGTTATCAAAAAGCTCCAGTGGATCTTTTCGCTTTTGCAGCTCCATCCGGACAACGAGCACACGGTTGACTGTGTAGAAGGACGGTGTTTCGGTGGCAGTGCGGTCACTCGGGATGAAGGTGTTCGCTTCTGATTGCACCTTTGACTACTCTTGGGAGGAGGTCTCGACCGCGAATTGGCGCAAATACTGTCCTTGGAACGATAAGTCAACCCATGTCGTGGCTGTGGACACCTTATCAAGAACCGTAGAGCCGTCCACGGGCATCGTGAGTCAATACCCTTCTACCCTCTTCTTATGATAGGGAAGACTGGTGTGACTGACCGAATCTCCCGGTAATAGCTCCGTACTGAACGCCTCATCACCTGCAGTCAATCTGTTCCACGATGGGTAACCTCCCTCTTCGGAGGCAACGCTTTATCTTATGTCTATGAGGTTTCTTATGTCGATCCGATCGCGAAGAAAGTTACTATGTGCTCCACCAACCTCACGTGGTCAAATGTCCTGAATGTTCGGGAGACCGTTGTGTATCAGCCTTCCCCGTCGATGCCCAACACAAAAACCGATTTTAAACAGGAAGCTCTGATTACTGCCCTCTGCAGTGGTTGGCAAAAAATAAAGAACAAGGTCGAAGAGGCGAGTGTGGAGAGATTTAGCCAAAATGCAAAGAGGGGCCGAGAGGGCTTTGAGGCTGTCCTCGAGATGAGTCGGCGGGTTTTCGGAGAGCAGAGAGAGCGCGAAAACCAAAACCAAAGGATCGAGTCCTCTTGAGTCTGATGATTCGAATGTTCCCCTATGACTCCCTTATTAGCGACTGCGGATTTCAGCGTTCTCTTCGGTTTTAAAGCATCAGATTGGCGTTTTTCTGTTGTTCGACCTGGCGTTGTTTGGATCTCTAGATTCTTTGTTGAATGACGGTCTCCTTTGAATTGACGGGATAATCCTTTTTTGGGCCTGTATTTTACCATTTAGAACCCCCTGCTCTGGACACGATTTATGACTTACGGTGTGAACATAGAACCTCCGCTTGTTATTTGTCAATATAAATACATCGTGTATATTAGAAACCAGTTGGTGGTGAGTTGTTAGTCACTACAGAATGGCTCTGATCAGAAGATATAAGGTCAGATTGGTAACGTGTTAAGCACCCATTATTGTGCAATGAAGATGATATAGAGAAAGCTAAGCAGGTCATGTGGGGGTGTGGATGTATTATTTAGTCCTTCATTGGGGCTTCATACATTTCCAAAAGAAAGTAAATGCCAACCTCACTTGGGCTGCTATGGGAGGGAGCTCATGCTAAGGATCTACCCTCTCAGGAACGCCATGTACCACGTGCAAACCAGTGGCGAGCAGGGGTTTCACTAGACATCTATGGCTGGCTGTGTCATCATAGCCTAGGTTGCTAACAGGGAAGCAAAAAATGGCGAGTCTTGCCTTCCTTGGAGTTAAGGAGTGATCCATGAGTTATCTAGAAGGAACAGTTCAATTGTCACCAGCTAAGGCTGGATAGTATGAATAATATTCAGGAACTATGTTCATCTGATAGTAATTAATCAAGATTGTTTGTCCTTGTAGCCTTCCTAAGTTTTATATTCCTACAATGATACTTGAATCACAGAAGTAGCAGCCATACTAAGGCTGCACTTGTCCATTGGAGTTCCCATCAGCAACCTTAGATTGGGCATCCAGTGCCTCTTTCTGTTTGGCTGCCTCCTCCAAAATGCTCTTCTTCAATTTCGCACGTTGTCTCTCTTCGTATGCATCACGGCTCTTTAAAATTCTCTGGACAATCTCACCGGCATTCACATTCTGATAAGGGTGGCTTTCGATCTCCCTAAAAATACCCATTTTCTTTGGTGCAATATACGGATCATAGGTGAGTGGAATAAATGTTGTCGGACCGTGGTACACTGCACTCGGGACTCCCCAGGGTATGGATTGCAGAAAAGCCTGACTTGGTGTGAAGGGAGCTGAGAAGATAATTGCATGAATATACTGAATCTGTCAGTTCAGGTCGTATTGAAATACAATTAGGAGGAATACCCGGAACCTACTTTGCATTGAAGAACACAAAGGCCTCTTTCAAAGATATTCATGATGGGATAATTGAGACCTTTCCAGTGATTGATAACATCGTCGTCATGGATACCGGCGACAATGTATGCAGGTCCGAAATCCTCCCCGTATTCTGAAAGCCTTTTCTCTCTTTCCGCAGGCTCATACCATCCACGTTGGCGGCCTTCTTCCTCTTCTCTCGACAGCACACGTCGAAGGAATTCGATATGGCCAGACGAGAAAAGGTCAAACCCACCGTCCACATACACGATGCGCTGACCTGGTCTTGGTGGTTTACCTGGGACGAGATTTTCAAAGATCCCGGCTTCTTCAATCGTTTGACCAATTTTTGCTGAGTTTGTGCCGCTCCACGTCCATACCTCGGGGCCCGGCCTGAGGCCAGTTTCATCTGTTGCGTAGTCCCGAATTCTCTGCAGGAGATCCGCACCAAACTGTTTTCGTTCCTCCGGACTACCGGATCCTTCTTTACCGGCCAATGTGTCTTTTAAGGACTTGATGAAGTGTCCCTTCGTACATAGGAGCATGCGACCAACAAGATCCGTCGTAGATATCCCGGGAGTTCTCTTCACCACCAGGAAACGGCCAGCAGCTTTAACGAATCGGTAACAGTCATTTCCACTGCTGTCCGAAGTTATATCATCTCCATGGACGACGTAGTAGCAGCCATAATGTGATACCCATGGAAGAGATGTCACATATGGAGCATGAGGAACGGACTTGGTAACCCAGCGGCAGGCCTCAACAGCGGCCACCCTACAGTAATCAAACTGAGTATGAGTATAGGGACGATTTCATTGTATCTTTGAACTAACCGTTCCTCCAGAGTCATAACAGTTGGACCTTTGTTTTCAAGGATCGCCTCGTCCGAATGAATTCCTACGACTAGTTCTTTCCCTAGCCTACGGGCCTGAAGCATCGCACCGGCATGTCCTGTGAATTCATTGATTAACTAGATAAACGAAGTCAAAGCTTAGACTAGTCTTCTCACCATGGTGGCTGAAATCGAAACATCCGTCTACCCAGATACGCTCTTTGGCAATTGGAACATCATCTTGTGGATCAACGGGCCACTTTCCCGGTAAGGGAACCTCCTCAGGAGAGGTACTCATATGGAGTTTTTAATGGGGCAAAAAGAAAAGAGAAGAGAAGAGAAGAGAAGGACAACAGCGCAGGTATCGTTAACAACAGTTAACAACAGCTGGATGTGCGGGCAGAATGCGATCTTATCTTTATCTAATCAAAGTAAGACTGGGTGGGAAATAAGTAAGGATTCAACGAATGTTCCCCTGGAATGAAAGAGGGGCTCAGCGGTTTCTGGATGCTTTACTCCTAAAGTTTAGAGTACGAAGTACTCCGTACAGCACTAGTAGTTACGCGGGGCCCTTGCCGATCTAATTAATTAGACCTAGTGCACGGTCTGATGGACCCACCCCCCTGCAGACATCTCAGTAGTTCCGTATCTACCTCGGCCTCTCCGCCAAAAGATCGCCAAAAGATGAGATCTTTGCTTCCAATTCTCTCATAGTTAACTATCCACAATACTGCGTCATGAACGGAATGATAGCCTCGCCGTTTGCCCATGGCCTGTCGCGCAGAGACACCACCTGGAGTAAATCTTCGGGTGCAGGCCATTCCAGTCAGGAGAATTCACACGGGGGCAGTGGTGGTATACCTCCTCTCCCTTCTGCATCAGGTGGTGGGACACTAGGGCCACAGAGTGCCAGCGCAATCTACCAACACATCCATGACATGGCTTCGAAACGAATATCAACTCTGGACTATTTGCGTAAAGCGTCAGTTGACATCTATCCGTCTTTGTTTGCTTGAGTTTATGAAACTCATTGAAATGCAGTCATGAAGGCCGAGTCTATTGGTTCAATACGGTTCATTTTTCCAAAGCCGACCTCATGCGCATGCCCTACTTTGACTCGAAAAAGCTTTCCCGTCGCGCAATCAATTACCTGCTCCTGGGACTTTCTCTTCCCCCGATCCTTGATGTAAACTCAACGCCGTTCGAGTACCTCCGCTCTCTCCATGCTCTACTACTTGAGTTTGAGACTTATCAACAGGCGCACCCGCCGGATGGTAGTTCGTCGTCGAACCTTGTTCGAGCAAGAATACCACAAATGTTCAAGAGGGCAACTCATGCTGGCAGCAAAGCAAGGAGGGCGAGCTCTGCCACGGAGATTGGGCTACCTATGCAATTTAGCGATTCCTCGGATGTCAAGTCTGTGACAGGGAATCTTGCGTCTTCAGCAACCGCGGCGTCAGCGGTCACATCCTTCCCCAGTGCAGACTCCTCGGACCTTCTCCCTGGAGAAGAATACACGTATCTTCTAACGCCTTCCTTGCCTTTCGATCCTGACTTCTTTGAGACGTTTGCAACGCTCTGTGATGTATTGATTGATTGCTATACCCGGCTGGTGTCCCTGGTGTCTAGTCCTGCTGTTTGCACAGCTGCATTAGGAGAGATGTTCACCAAGACTGACGCGAAGCTCCGGAAAGTCATG
Source organism: Rasamsonia byssochlamydoides (assembly GCF_041956645.1). NCBI lineage: Eukaryota > Fungi > Ascomycota > Eurotiomycetes > Eurotiales > Trichocomaceae > Rasamsonia > Rasamsonia byssochlamydoides. Next base: position 182,214 of record NW_027192428.1, on the reverse strand, counting down.
ATTGCAGGAGTAGTGCGAGAGTTCGAGGACGCCAGCAGGAGCAGCGCAAAGAACGAGATTGCGGGAGTTAGTCGTGTTGTTTTAGGGGGACTTCTGGGTTGATGCGATATCGATTTGGAAGCGTCTTCCTTTTTCTTTTGATTTTCATGAATTGGTGGTGTTTCGGGTTCTGGAGCCAGTCATCTGAATCTTTCAAAGCTATGATATTTGTACATTGAACATGGCGTTTAAAACCGGGTTCTCTTTGGGAAAGCGTTGCTATAACATTGGCGAATCTGCAATTTTGTGGGACTCTACTGTCATATTCGAATATCAGACTCTACACAACTCTCAGGCCAATTTTATATACCCTGATATAGGAGCAGTAAACTGTGATGAGGAATCTCAGCTTACTCCCGGGGCATTTGCTGGGAAAAAAAAGTGTTGGGCCTGGTTATCCATACGGTCTGTTCTGTCCGACAGTTTATCATGCTTGAACCTTCATATATTTCAATAACCTTTCTTACCGATAAAAGAAGTGCCTACCATTAGGTGTTACGATATTTTACCATGGGATATGCAACCTTGCCAGGTGACAAAATCTTTAGTTTAAAGGTATTGCTGGATTCACCTTGAGATCCCAAGTGTCTCTAACATCATCTCCAGCTTGCTGTTGAAATTGGGGTTTTCATGTCTCAAAACAACGCCTTAAAGGCCGTGAACTTTATCGAAACGGACAAAATTCAAGTCATACTATGTGCTAATATAATTCATACATAAGACCAAGGCCTGGTGTGTCAGATGCCACGCGGTGGTGAGCTGAATATTTTAAAGTGAAGGAAGACTTTGGAGAAACATCTGGCCTTCTGTATGGGAGGAAATGTTCAATGACCACCGACATCGGCCTGGTTCGCCCCTGTCCAAACATAGGGTCAAAAGTCCTCAATCTATTTATTGCATAGCGACAAAATTTGCAGAGGCAATGACTGTGACGAGAAGTGAAAGCTAACCTAGACCCGTTGAATGTATTTTCGACAATCCCGACGAGAGACGACTAGGCAGCGAAAATATAAAAATACAAATATATATGCCATGCAGAGGTTGCGCTATACCGATGTAGGGGAGCTGAATAGATTGACATTGGCAACGAGTTTCGCTGCTTACTCTTCAGCCGGGACCAAAACACCCTTTTCTTCTAGAAGCTTGGCAAGCTCTCCATTCTGATGCATTGACATTAAGATATCACAACCACCGATGAACTCTTTATCGACGTAGAGCTGTGGGATGGTTGGCCAATCCGAGTATTCTTTGATGCCTATTAAAACGTAACTTTTAGCCTGTGAACTTCTGTGACGAAATCCCCCCTCCTAAAGAGATTACCAGGGTGACAACACACCTTGTCGAAGTTCAGGGTCCTCCAAAACATTGAAGGCAGTGAATTTCTTCGGATCCACTCCCTGCAAGCCGAGAATCTGTATGCTTGCTCGCGAAAAGCCACACTGCGGTGTCTCTGGGGTTCCCTTCATAAACAGCACAACGGGAGCGGACGCTATAGCTTTTTCGATCGCTGCTCTTGTCTCTGAAGAAAGAAATCGGGCTTGGAGTGTAGATATTTTCGGGACAGAGAAAGAGCGTGGTGGCGCAAACCTCTGTGCCGACTGCGCGACACCGCGAGAAGCCTATATATCCATGTAAGTTTGCAATTTTCCGGTGCACCAAGAATACAGTTGAAGACTTACAGACGACAGTAACGTCCTCGAAAACATATTTCTGGCTTCTTCAAGAAAAGTGACGAACAGATACGAGATTCAGCACTGTAAGTCCGGCAAGTGTCGGTCACGGAGATACGGCGAATGATAGATTACTCAATTCCGACTGTTTCTGACCCACAGGAATTCTTAGTTACCTAGGTAGGTAGTTACGCCACCAGCTTACTACAGTACGTCCAAGACCCCACCTCGCTCGATATTTCCTTATCACTGAGTTGTCAGCATAGAATAAGTTTCTGACAGCTAAAAAGCAGTGTCTTATGCTGCTTTAATCTTGACAGTAGTGCCAGTGGGTTTCTTTGTAGCGGTGTTGACCTTGCAGCTACGTTCTCGAAGGGCGGATATTCCAGGCGGAAATGGATGGATAACCGTACTGTATTCGATTGAAAAAAGAGTTGTCTGTGGTGATATAGGGAAAGGTGCTATGATGGATTGGAAAGAAATAGTGAACACTTGAAAATTATGCGAAACTAGTGTACAAGAGTCCTGGCCATCCTATGTAATGATATACAAATCATGCGGCGTTTTGCGTAGCATTGCAGCCTTTTTCGATACTGGATTCGGCCTTTCCATCATACAAACCGCACATCTGAGCAAGATACTCACCGAACATACCAAGTGCTATGCCCCCGCCTGTAATCCAGCAGCCGTGCTTGAACCACCACCAGCAATTCTTCACATCCTTCAAACGAACTCTCCAAATCATTATGCCGAGAGTGAGGATGGCACTGCCACAGCTGCCGATAAAGAAGACAGGCCCAGCTCCTGCGGCTACTCCAGCAGCGGCGAGGAGCGCCACCTGGGTCACGGCCAAACCAGACAACACAGTTTTCGTATTATGTTCGTGACGTAGGGCGATTGACCTGATGCCAGCCGCGACGTCATCTTTGATGTCCATGTGAGCATATATCATATCGTACAACACTGTCCAAGCGACGCAACTGGAGTACAGTGCTGCTGCAGCCCCCAGAGCCTCCGAGTGGCTCAAAAGATCGATCCCCAACGCCGGAAATCCCATTATTGCACCCCAAGAAAATGTCAACCCCAGAACAAATTGTGGGTAATCCGTGACTCTTTTGGCTAATGGATAGGTTGTAACGAGGAGAAGGCTAGGAATTCCGTACCATAAGCATTGAGTAGGAAACTGAAGGAGAACGCCGAGACCAGCCAGGAGCTGGAAGCCTGTGAAGATTATCGCCTTTTGAGGGGTCACTGCCCGTCTAGCGAGTGGCCGAAATTTCGTCCGTTCAACACGGGGGTCTAGATTCCTATCCCAAAGGTCGTTGATCGTACACCCAGCGCCTCGCATAATCAACGCGCCGGTGAAGAATAGCCCTGCTTTCGCGAGTACCTCGGTTGGAGGTGCCATCGGACTGGCAAGCGAACCGGCTAGAAGCGTGGAAAATAGACAAGGGAAAAAGAGATAGTATGTACCAGTCGGCTTGTCAAGGCGCATCAATTCGGCATATGGTATCCAAGCCTTGGGAAGGTACGAAATTGGACCGGTTTGAGGCGGCACATATTGCGCAGGAGCAGGCGTTGGTGCCGAAGTTGTTGCATACCGGTGCGGAGGCGTTTGAGACACAGCCCGAAGCTGGAGTGACTGCCCGGCAGGTATACGTCGCGATGCATGGTCTCGACCTCTCTGATGAGAACTGGTGAATACCAGTGTCCTGGAAAACGGCGCCGTAGATCGAAGTCCAGGAACAAGCTTAGTTGATAAGCAATGCCGGCAGCTCAGAGGAGTCGCATTCTTCCATTGCGGTAGGCATTGTGCAAGCTGCGGTCGGAGTGGGGTGACTAAACATGATGAAGTAGATACCATTGCAAATATCTGAGGCGAACAGGTCCTAGATGATTTGGCGAGTTACGAGATCAGAAGTAATTGCTAGGCGCAACTGTCAAGCACTGCTGTGGGCATTGCCCTATCACAGTCGTGGAATGAAAATGTCAGTTATTGGAGTGACGGAAAAGTAAAAATTGTCAATGATGTGTAATGAAGGCACGAGCTCATGGACTTTGCTTTTGGAACAAGACACAAGAGAGAGGCCTTTAGTGCAATTATGCAGCTATTCCTTCTTTTACCGGCCTACTCGAAAATACTTGCGAGTCTATCGAAACCGTCCTCGAAGATGATTGTTATTATTGGTCTCTGGACTGTACCTCGGAAGCGCATGGCCAAAGTGGGATTAGCGGATTGCGCGCATGTCTGGGTGAACTAATCGACAAAGACCGGAGAAACAAGTGCCATCGCGAACCCAAGATACAGATTGTAAATCACCATCAGTCACTGCTGTCGTTGAATTGATCTTGAGTGTCTTGTGAGCTTTCTATTCCTTACAAGCGCACCTTTTTTTGAATTGCCTGTTGTTAATGGCATGAGGCCTTTTGCGATTCCTGTGAACAGGACAAGCAGAAGGCTCGATCTCCTGCCGCCACGGCGATTCTCTCGAAGCTCAGGTGATCCTTATAAACCAGCTTTGAGCAACTATTTTTGAGGCGCCTCCCTATCAGCATGCTGCGCAAAGCTGCTGCGCAAGCTACAAATGTTGTGTTAGGTCGAAGAAACGATGCTGTCACATCAAACAGCTGACCATAGACAGCCTGCTTTCCTACCCGCTTAATTACACAGCTGTTCATGCTAGTTTTCTAGAGGCTATGCCCAACATATTAAACTCACTCTTTGAGGAGTCTCCGGGACCCAAAGGTTGTGATCACTCCCACCAGTGTCTCTCTGCCTGAGGACATCCAATCTCATACGAGTACTGTTTGGTACGACTCACAACGATCATGCCTGCTCAACGACCCCGTGCAGCATTTGAGCCGATCTCTCCTGATATAGATGTTACGGCGCTTGTGGAATCGACACCGAATTTTGAGTTCGTTGTAAGGATACACTGTGATGCGATCGATGAACAGGGGTTGGAGAATTTTGAAAAATTGGTCCTTCTTCATGTGATACTGGGTGGGAAGCCCTTAGTAGTTGAAGGATATGACACGCGACTGGAGAAGTGGATATTTGCAGAACAATGGCTTAGGGATAACTACTCTACAAAGAGTGAGTTGTTATCATTTACATGATGCAAGATTTAAATGTGCCTCAATTCTCAAAGCAGCTTCAGCTGACTTTTTTCCCCCCCTTTATTTAGCGGAAAATGCGCGAAACCTGACCACGAAGACCAATCTACCTCTCACTATCGGCCATTATCTGAACAACATGTCGCTTTTGACAGACCAATGGAATTTATCAAATTACACAGATCCGACGCGTCAGAGAATCTATTTGAAGGATATTGATTGTCCAGATGTCTGGCACGAAAAGCTCAAAGAGATCATTCCTCCGTTTCTCTTTTACCTCAATGAATCCACGGGGGATGTTGGAGGTGTCGGAGCAACGCTGGAGCCAAATCCCTACGGCCCTGGAGTGAAGGCTGGAAGAGGAATTGCGAAGGCGGGTGACTTGATGAGCTGTCTTCCTCCGGAAATGAGGGCTGAGAATCTCATGTGCTACATCGGTCATGAGGGTACCTACACTCCTTGCCATCAAGAGATGTGCGCAAGTTTGGGTCACAACATAATGGTGGAAGCGTCAACTGGGCTTGTTGAACATGGAAAGCTGACGAAGCCCGGTTCATCTATTTGGTTCATGACTGAGACTAAAGACCGTCATCTCGTCTCTGAATATTGGTCGTCTGTCCTTGGCCACGATATTGATCTTGAGGATCATTTTGCCCAAATCAATGCATGGAAGGCGGCGCCATTCAAGACGTATGTGGTAGAACAAAGAGTGGGTGATTTCATCCTCATTCCACCTCTTGCGGCCCATCAGGTCTGGAATCGAGGAACCCGAACGATGAAAGTTGCCTGGAATCGCACTGCTGCTGAGACCCTGGAAATGGCCTTGGACGAAGCCCTTCCCCGCGCAAGGGCTGTCTGTCGGGACGAGCAATACAAGAACAAGGCGATCGTGTTCTTTGCCCTTGAGAGGTACTCAAAGCTCCTTCGCACTGCTGAAGAACGGAACCTCAACAGTCCCAAGATACGCCAACTACAGAAAGATTTTCGAAGGCTTTTTGCCTTATACACCCGGATCTTACTCTCAGAGAGTTTTGCAGAAGATTTGCCCGAGGAGAAAAATGTCCAGTTCATTCCATTTGAAAGCAATGTGACTTGCGCTTATTGCCGGTGTAATATCTTTAACCGGTTTCTCACTTGCCCTTCCTGTGTTGGAAAACTTCCTAATGGTGAAGACGACTACTACGATGTCTGCATGGAATGTTATGCTATGGGCCGAAGCTGCGCTTGTATTTCGAAACTCAAGTGGGTGGAACAATTTCATTGGGCAGAGCTGATCGAGAGACATGAGAGCTGGAGGCGGCAGATACTCAAGTTCACCGGCCACGATAGTGATCAATACCAGCCTTTTGCGATCGAGAGGAGTAAACTGGGGAAAAGAACCTTGGCTGAAATCTGTCAAAGAGAGCTGAGGAGAAGACCGTGGGTAGACATTACCAAACCGCCTGTACGCCAGAAAGATGTTGATGACAGCGTCATCGATGTCAACGACGATGGTCGACCTCGAAAACGAAGGAAAGTTCGCCGATCAGAGAAGTGGCACAAGGAACATGGAAGATGCCACATTTGCAAGGCGCCTGAACCGACGTGGAAAATTGCTTCCTGTACGTCATGCGATTTGAACTATTGCTATGGTAGCCTCTTTAGAGCCTTTGAGATAATGCCACAGACTGTCTTGGAGGACTATTCTTGGAAGTGTCCGAAATGTCGCAAGATTTGCAGTTGTGGTGCTTGTCGTCGAGATCCCACTATGACACCATATGAGCCCAAGGGTCTCTTGCTCGGTCATGATACCAGAAAGGTGGCGGATCCTCGCAGTGTAGAAGCTCTGGTGAATTTCAGTCATTCCAACATCGGATGGCTTAAAAAGGCTGGCGATAACCGAGACGATTCCCGTCGACTTCAAAGACATCGAGAGGAGGCCGAAATGGCGAAGATGCATGCCCTTCCTGCAAGTGAGGACTACGATGAACTGGATCCCGACCCTATGGAAGACGGAAATCAGCACACGGCAGACTACGAAAGTATCCCAATTGATCCCGCACTCGGCGGGGCAGTTGGGATGTCCTCAAACGAAACCGGGGATGATCATACCTTTACGAGAGAGGATGGCTTCCGAGATGCGGCAGCAATTAGATTTGAGTATCCCGATATGGAGGATACATCTTTGTCTACGCACGCCGGGGAGGTTCCCAGACCTACACTCTCTGAAATGTTTCCACCGTTGGCTTCCAATTGTAGCGGACAAGTTTTGAATTCTACGATAGAGGGGAACAACCGGCTTGATGGGTACTTAAGTTTGCCAGATGAGTTGCGAATGAAAGATGGGGCTTCAAGTTCTCTGAAATCTGGTGGAAGCCGACGCACGAACAAGAGGCTTATCGTCCGTCTCAAGATTGGCAAGGCGGGTATGGAAGCTTTAGCACGCTCGCAGCGTCCTGCCGAAAGTCTTGACAAAGAACGACGACCGACGAGTGCTGCAATCATCCAGTCAGAAGTGACAAATCTCAACTCAGCGCCCCAACCCCTGTACCCCAGATCTAATTTACCGAAGGCGCGAAAGAGTCGAGGTGAAAAGGACGACGAATTTACTCCTGGAAAAAAAGGACGGGCGGTGAAGATTCCGAGGAATAAGCTGGATAGACCGAAGCCAAATAGGGCTGTCCGAGTAAACTACTTTGAGGACTCTGACATATCGGATGATACATGAATGGAGTTTCTACGTTTGATCAAAGATCCGCAAAGGTTTCTGGAAAGAGACATGCTGCTCGACTTGTCAAGCTGCAGTTAGATATCCTTTAGTTGTCTTGAAATTCGTTGGTGAGAATATGGACATTTGTCGTTATTGACATCAGGACATTGAAAGTGTTAATTGGGCCCGTGCTGGATGGAGTTAGTGAATTAGTATACCAACATCGATTTTGAACCCTTGGACGTTCCGAATTCTAGTCCTGTTATTAAATCCAATGGTCCATTCCGCTTAACTGCCGCCAGGTGAAATAAAATAGCAATGTAGTCATGGCTAATACCACCGTAGGAGCATCACGTACTGATCTAGATATAGATAGATATATATATATATATATATATGAGCAATTCGCATGGCTCATAACTGCACACAGTAGGTAGTTAGCTAGCTACCTAGGTACTACTAGTCAGTCCAGTTCAAGTGTTTTGCTTGATTCGCTGTGTAAAGCGCCAGGAAGGGCAAGACTTCGAGACATCTTGTTTATTATGGCACTACATTTTGCCAATGGACCAATTTTTAACAGCCTTCTTCAGGCCAATTATGACAGCAGCAGCCAGAGCTCAGACAGAACCGTGTGAGGGTAGGGAAATCCTGTATCATAAATAGGCGACCACAATGAGTAAGATACATACATACAAGAAATGACCCTGAAGTGAATCGAAAGTCTAGGCCCCCTTATACTCATAGCGAAGTTCTTCAAGCTGACCAATGTCAACATCCAGCATCGTCCTTCGAGCAATCACCACGATGCCGAGCACCGCTATATATAACCGGACGTGTAAGTTTGTCTGAGCTTTTCTACATAGTCTTGCTTGCTCATGGGATTCTTGAAGACCATTTGAAACGGGTTGAAACGCACCTCCAGGAACGAGATAAAGAACTGGCCAGGGCTGGTCTTGTTCCCTGTTGTTGCCGCCCATATTCCAAAATACCAACGAAAGCAAGGCGCAAAGAGCGGCGTTCAGAGAAGTGAGATACTTCCTTGCAATTACAGGACTCTCTGGTCCGATATCACTCAACGGCTTGTTCCTGTCTTTACGATCGGGCCGTTGGAGCGGAACGTATCTCATGATGTATGCCGTTGTAAAGAGAGACAAAATACAAAGGATGGAACTGAGTCTCTGGGATGCTGTGGCGGTTGATGAGAGTATCGACGGGACATACGCAATGGTGGTGATGAGCGGGAGTATTGTAAAAGCAAGCTAATAACCCTCCTGCTCAGTCATCATCATAAGAGAGCACAGAAACAAACCCATACATGATAGCGAGAGTTCTGCTTCTCGTTCTCCACTCGTAGCTCTTTTATGAGCCGCTCTTGTTCTTAAACCAAAAGAAAGAAAAAGCATCAGCGTGGGGCTGTATGTGATTTAGAGACGGAGTTCAAGAATCCAAACCTTCTTCATCGAGCTCCTCTCGCCCGCCGGGCTCCGGCTCCGAGTCATCGGGATAGCGAAAAGTTCTCCGTATTCGAGCCGCGGCCATATTGATAGAAGGGGTTCAAACAAGAGCCGAGAAAGTGTAGGAAATGTATGTAGTTAGGTAGTTCCTAACTAACTACTTAACGGAGACGAGCGGAGGAGGTAACTTAGCCTGGAACTAGGTCCACCCGAGTTTGGGTTGTTTGACTTTTGATTCTTCATCCTCGACGACACCGAGCGTCACTTTCTGAGGGAAACCACTCTCTCACAGAGAGATACACACGAGAGAGACAATAATGGCTTTTCGAATTCCGCGGAGCACCGCGCGACCGCGGCCGGCACCACTGCTCAGTCGTTATTCTCGATGCCATCGACGTACCCTCATCCCCGCTCCATCCCCGGGCGCGGGCCCTCTTTTAGAGCGCCGTCCAGACCGTGAGCTTCCGGCAGTCGAGTCGCCTTGGCGATGGGCACGTACGCTGCCTTTTTTCGCAGTCATTGTGGGCGCTGCGATGCTCGGGATATTCAATTACCAAAGGTCCTCGTCGAGTGTTGTCAGCAGCACATTATACGCTCTTCGCACATCGCCTCGGGCGCGCGAAATCCTTGGCGACGAGATATACTTCGCGCATAAAATCCCGTGGATCAGTGGTGAAATGGATCAACTGCACGGGCGAATTGACATATCCTACTGGGTGAAGGGTACGAAAGGCAAGGGCAAGATGAGGTTCAAGAGCGTGAGGCCGGATCGGATGAGCTATGTGAGTTTCTACCGTTGATAGAAACTTCCCTTTTTCTTGCTTTAAAGCGCCTAGTGTTCCGCAAGACAACTAGCTGACCTGGGTTCGTTATAATGTAGTTCCGCACCGAGGAATGGAGTCTTGAGACCGAGGACGGAACAGTGGTGCATCTCCTCGTGGAGAATGAAGAAGATCCCTTCAAGGCAGGATGAGATATCTGTGATTCCTTTAGACTGGACGAATTTCCTACGGATCTCATGCCCTGAACATAGAGAATTCACTCCTTGATTCTTGTTCTATTGCATTATGTCTGGCGTTTGGGGTGGGAAATTATGAAGGTTCGAGTCGCCGTGATTCGATAGAAAAACTGGGTTATATCCAGGAATAAGTTCCGGACAAGGAAGATGGAGGAAAAAAAAATTGGATATCATGTCTATAATCCTCGCGCCGCTCCAATACATTGTATAATAGTACATTGTACATCTCACGAACAAATAAGAAAAGAACATAGAACCTTAGGCGGCAGTCGCAGCCGCGTTCGTCTGAGTCGCAGCTGTGTTCGCCTGCGTCTGCTTGAGAGCAATTTCGGGCCAAGGCTTTTTGAGGGCATCCTGGATTTTCACGATACAACCTTTGGGTCCACTGACGGCGCCTGTCGAACCCAGTTCTTGATCAGCAACTGCTGGAGGACGAGAAAATAACGAAAGGATCTCATGAGAGAAGAGGACAAGGACATACCGTTCACGACAACAATGCCATTCTCGGGGTCCACCTTCAGGACCTTCAAATTCTGCACCGTGTTCTGTTCATTGCCCATGTTACCGGGCATCTTCTTTCCGGGATACACTCTGGACCCTCCTCCCTGGCTCGGTCCCGCAGATCCGATGGAACGGTGTGTTAAGCTGACACCGTGACTCCGGTCTTGACCGTGAAAGCCATGCCTCTTGATCACACCAGCAAAGCCCTTTCCCTTGGTCTTCGAACGTGCATCGACATATTGGCCTTCCTGAAACCAATCTGCGCCGATGATTTGTCCAATCGCCGGGAGCCCGCTCGCATCCCGGACTCGGAACTCGTGGACATGTCTCTTCGGTGAGACGCCGTTGGCCGAAAAGTGCCCGAGTAAAGACTTGGTCATCCTGCGAGGATGCTTCCAGCCGCAGCCGACCTGAACTGCGTAATACCCATGCTTCTCGCGTGTCTTGTGTGATATCACCTGGACTCGGTCCAGTTGCAGGACGGTGCATGGGGTTCGTTTCCCAGTCTCGGGGTCGTAGATGGCAGTCATGCCTTTCTTGATCGCCAGGGCACCGGTCCGCAGGGGTAGCGTGTCTGCCTTGATCCTGCGCTCAATGGCTGCTGCCGGGGTAGATTTCAAGATGGGAAGGTCGGGTCCGACATTGAATCGACTCGGTTTAGGCGGGTTCAACGACCTGATACCAAACTGCCGTTTTGTGGTGTGACTGAGGGAGAATTGAGCAGCCCAGATGGGCCGACTGAGCCACTTGAGCTCTATTGGGAGTTTCGGAGGCATCGTGTAAAGGGGAGACTGGGTGACCTGTGATAGAAGGCCAGCCGACTCTGAGCGACTTCTGGCAGGTCAAGAATTTCCCATGCGTTAAGTTGCGGAGAGAAGGCGGTGGTGCCAAGACTCCGTTCCTAGTCCTTTTCCTAGCGGGTCCGACGAGCAGAGTCATAATCGGCCGGAGCGGTGCGATATTTTTCTTCCTCACGGAACATAACTTAAGTAGGGCTTACAATCTCATGATTGCAAATAGTTTTCTTTGCTGTGTACGATTTATCCGGTCTAGCTACTCCGTCGTTCCGGTTTCTTGAGTCAAAAGCCAAACCAGTGAGGGATGAGAAGAGGTGATTGTCAACAATAAATATACCAAATAAACAAGCAATAATGCCTCTGCGGCCTTCATTCATATCTCGGTTGTTGCAGCAGCAAGTGGAATCCTTTCGACATGTCTCAAGACCAGTATTGCCGACGCAGTCCAAGTCAATCGCCGCAGCTCGATTTTCCTCTTTTGCGCGAACAGCTCGACTAAGGACCCGACCTGGTGCCATTGTCCCTTCTAAACGAGATCCTTTGTCGAAAAGGTTCTATACATCACAGTCACAGCCGCAGTCTGAAAAGCCCTCGCTATCTCAACGACTAAAAACGCTCTCCCGCGAATATGGATGGTCCGCACTGGGTGTTTATCTCCTGCTCTCGGCTCTTGACTTTCCCTTTTGCTTCCTAGCTGTGAGACTTTTCGGAGTGGAGCGGATCGGGTATTATGAACATGTGGTCGTCGAAGGAGCAAAGGATATATTCAGGAGTGTTTGGCCTGGCGCAAGCAGGAGGAGTCCCAACCGCGCTGAAGAAGAAGGCAATTCTCACGTCAGGAAGGACGAGGCTGTCAAGCCTGGGGATGGCCATGGAGTTTTGGAGGCAGAGAAGAAGAATTCTGGGGAAGGAGCAAGTAAGTGGTGGTACCTCCTCGCTTATATATTCCACTTCTGTGATGTAAGTAAGTTGTGCTGATTTGATTTTTCCACATATAGGCATTTTGACGCAGCTTGCTCTGGCATACGCAATCCACAAGAGCTTTATCTTCATCAGGGTTCCCTTGACAGCTGCTGTCACCCCTAAAGTTGTGAAGACGCTTAGGCGATGGGGTTGGGACATCGGCAAACGATCGCCTAAGAGTAGCTAGCTAACTAGGACTAGCTAGTCTCTGCAGCGAATTCTTCTTACCCATGAGAGGAGATGAGGGATTTTATCTGCTGATCATATTTCCCACATAGAGAGCGGCTTTTTTTCGCCTGCCGAGTCGAACATTTTATGCCGCGCTTCTTGTACATATAGACGGATTGTATTCTAATTGGTTTTATTTTATCTCTCCAAGCCAACTCTCCTCAATCTACCAACATCGCATGCATGCTTTGACATTAGAAAGGAAAAAGAAACAGGCGTTGTGTCCCACGCAACCCTCACCCATTTTTTTGGCTTTGAAATACCCAGCTAGGCAGAGACATAAATTCAGGAAAACAGGAGATAGCGGTATTTGCAAATGGGTAGCAAAATCAGAAAGCCTCCCACAGAAGAAAACAAAATCAATGGTATACCTGAAGAAAGGGCCAATATGATGGCTACAACATATTTTTCGTGACCCAAAAAGGGGGATACAATTATATCATAATAGACAACGCCACATGGGATGAAGAAGCAAAAAAAAAAAAAGAGGGAAGAGAGAAGTAACATCACATGTCAATACTGTCATTGAACCTCAAGACACCGTTGGCTTTCATCACGCCATTAACGCCCTCGGGCATCCGGTATGCCCACTCAGCAGCGACGCCCATTGCGTTGGCTGGTGTCAGAGCACTGGGTCGAGCTGGCCTTCCAACTGCCTCGTCGGAGGTGTCTGCCACAAGCACGAGTCCCAGTTCCTTGATGGTTTCCACAAGGGCTGGCATCACATTCTGGGTAGCGAATCAATGTCAGCGATCAATAACTTTTATATATAAGGACTGCCGCATCCGACGTCCTGAAGAACTTCATCGAGAGAATAACATAGGGACAGAGATTCCATGACATACCAATAAACTTGACCGACATATCAATCCCATAAAATTATTGCTCTGAGCTATTCGTGCAGATTCTTTTATTGACATTGAAGCACGACCACTGGACTGAACCACAGATTGCGCTTCGACGTCGTGGGTAAAATCTCTGAGCTGCCCCAGATCATTGCATAGAAGAACCGGGTCTGCGGCAAGAGTCAATAAAATATTATCATCGGAGAGAGACAAAAGATATGGAGAAAATACTTACAGTTGGGTTGTTTCCAATTCAACGCTGTACAAATACTGGGATTGTACGACGTGAAGACGATAGAACGCATAAAATCAGGATTCTTCTCTCGCGAAGCTCGCGCGTGATCAAAGACAACAGTGAGTATAGCGTCCGCAAAGCTGTTAATGTCGGCCAAAGATGTCATGCCCAGCCTCTGCTCCTCAGCAACGGATGGGTAAAGGATAGAGAGATTCACGTGGATCCCAACAGGGAGGTGATTGAGTACATCTCGTAAGGACAGGAATGACGTGGCAAGCTGCTGGTGAATCTCGGCGATATCATCGGCACCCTTGTCACTCAGCGACTCGAGTATTGCAAAGCGATTGACGCCTCTTTCTTGACCAATGGCCGTGAATTGCTCATAAGTCAGAGAGCAGATGGGTATGTCGATACCATGATGGTCAAGAGCAAATAATGGATGCAGGACAGGATGTCGGTCCTTTGTGAGCTGGACAAAGAGCTGAACGTAGTCTCCAGAGAGACTGGAGCCAGTAATCAGCCCATTGTGATCCGAGTCGAAGGCACTGGTGGCCTTCCAATATGTGGCAAAGTGTGTGATCTCGAGGGGGTCACCGTAGTACGGTTTGATGACCTGGAAGTTAAAGCGGATGTGACCAATTGACCTAAGCCTGGGGTCAAACAATGGCAAACAGCAGGACCCGGTGCTCGAATTTTCCGCAGTAAACAAATGTGGCAGGGCAACTGTCTTCGCAATCACCTTGGAGCCAAACGTCGGGAAAATTTCGAAATCGATGGCAAACGTGTCAAGATTGTCGATCTGAAAGGATACCGTGCGTGAATCTTCCTGAATAGGGAGCATAATTGTTCGTGGAATCACATCAGACAACTTGGAAGACATGGTCAGCCGGGCGGCAGGATAGCGGCCGGTGTGGTCGAATACAATGGACCCGGAGCCCGACTGTTCGAAGTAGATTTGGATAAATGCTTTGGTATCCAGGAAATTGTGCCCGTAACGGCGTAAGGGTATGATTGGGGGTGGCAGCGACAAATCCGGGATACCATCTGCCGCCTCCACGTCAGGCGACATGGCTGTTTCGGTCGGCAATTCGTCCGGTGCCGACGTCAATCCCCCAAGTTTCAGGCCGCTGAGAACATCGAGAGGCCGATGTGGAAGAGTCGAATCGGCGCGATTCGACCACAGAAGGACCATGCACTCGAGGTGCCCTTCCCACGCGGCGTAATACATTGCGGAGAGGCCCTTCTCGTCCACAACGGAGGTGTCGACGCCTAGCTCCAAGAGAGTCCGCAAACAGTTTACGCACCCTTCACTTGCCGCATGAAACAGGGGCGTCCATTGATACAATTTGTCCTTCTGATTGAGGTCAGCCCCGTGGTGTTTGAGGAGCAGCAGGAGTTCAGGGGATCGACACGACCGGGCTACCAGATGCTGGGGGTAGAGACCCTCGGCATCTGGGAGCAGAGATGCATTTCTTTCGAGGAGCATCTTGACAATGGGTATCGACCCGTGTTGGCAAGCCAAATTCAGCGGGATGTGGTCGGATTCAGAGGCCGGGTCAATTCTTGCGTCGCTGCGCAGGAGTTGCTCCGCGCAAGCCAGCTGATCTCGCACGATGCTGTGGATAAGTGGTGTAAAATTATCGTGATCCAACATATTCACCGTCTGAGGCCCTGCCGCGAGGAGATCGCGCACCATTTCCACCCGGCCGTGCATACAGGCGTAATGAAGCGGAATTCTGCCGTACACGTCAGACCTCGAAATATCAACACCTCCCGACAGGCCAGCTTTGAAGACAAAATTCTGGCCGGAGATAGCGGCCTCGTGCAGACAGTTGCGTCCGTTAATATCGTCTTCCGCATGGAGATCCACCAAGCCACTGTCCAGTAGAATACTGAGGACATCATCTGAGAACTCATTGATGGCAGCCAGAAACAGTCGCGTTATTCGATCCCTACTGTCGGGGGACGACTGGAGCTTCACGATCCACTCACGCAATATCTGCAGATTTCCCGAAGCCGCCGTCTGGAGGATTTGCAAATCCGACTCGTCCTCCTCACTTCCAAGGTGTCCAGCTCCTGTTCGCTCAGAGGGGCGGACGGCATCGAATTGGATGTTCTCGCCTTCGGCCCACGCTTCCAGCTCTAACCGTGCAGTGGTTGCTCGATCGGACAAATCACGGAGCACTTCTCTGTTGAAGCAGGGTTGGACCTCGACCGCCCGATGGAGGTACAACTCCTTCATCCGGGACTAAAGGCCGCATTAGCAAGACCATACAAGGACGGGGTCGCGATGGACCGAGGAGGAGGACACCAAGCTCGGACCTTTGAGGTTTTATCCCACTGCCGTTCTCGTCAGCCATATCGCGAACCGAGCAAGCCCAATATCCCACCATATATCGACGAACCTTTTTAAGTATTTTTGATACAGCAGTCTCGTTAACTTCGACAAATTGCTATTTTTCCGTTGTGAGTTCACGATCCCCGAAGCTTGTCCTATGGACATCAGCCTCACCTGAAGCTTGTTCAAGTCACCGTCAAACTGCTGGAAGCCTTCAAACAGTGAAACGAAGTTGGCGGGGGCCTTTGAGTTCGCAGCTGTACGGGACTGTATCACACGTTTCTTATCAAGAAGCGTCTTCAACCGCAAGGAGAACTGTTTCCCGGGATTAGCCGCCGCACGCACCCCTGTCGGCATCGACGGAATATCTAACCTCTGCTTCTTTCTGTAGATAGAAGGCATTGACCTTTTCGATCTCACGTTCCTGTAGGTTGCTCATAAGCGCGAGACTCGTAGTCGTTCTAGATATGGAGAACATACTAATCGAAAGAAGAATACTTCTTTATTCGCCCGCAGAGCGGCTTGCGGATCAAGCGTATCCTGCGCGACATCTGTGGCACCTTGAGCAGGGATCGTCGGGGTTGCACTCAGCTGCTTAATAAGCTAAGGACGAAGTTAGCAGCAGAGTGATGCTGGGTGATTATCGCATGGCGCAAGGTGGGAATGCTTGCCTTCTTGAGGGCTTTATAGTTGACAAAGCTGGCGGCATACTCGGGGAGGTCGAGCTGTCTTCGCTGAATCTGCTTTCCGAACTTCCTGTACCGACACCATAGGAATCAGCATCCGAAAAGAATACCTAGGTGGGAACCCCTGCTACTCTGTTGTAACAGCGAGGACCCCTTTTCCCCGAACTGTCCACCTCCACCGCCATGTCTGCGCATTGGAACCAAGAATCGGGGCTGCACTGGGGAAACATACATCTTGGGATGGCCACGGCCCGCGGAGGAGCCTGAATTCTCGATTCCCCTCTACCCAGGCCCTTCTCACGTCTGGTAGGATGTAGCTAAAACGGACAAGACAAGCGATGGAGAAGAAGGCGACAAACAGGACTGCAACCGCATATGACTTTCGTCAGGAACAGTGAGCGGGTAACTTCAAAACGCGCATACACACATACAACCCCAAATGCAGTACCAGTGCAATTCCCGAGATACCACAGGGAATGAAATCCGAAGAAAAGAATAAACCAGGCCCGAGGGGTCCAAATGACAGTAAGAGAGTGATCAGCTAGAAAAGGTGGGGCTAGAAAATCATCGCGAAGTAAACTGCGACCAAAGCACAGGGGTGCACAGGAAGCGGAGATCCGTTGTTGGCTTCTTGGGAGGGGCGCAACGTCAGTGGTGTGCTGTAGCAGGATTGTTCTTCTCGTATGCAATAGAAAATCTCCCACAAGAGCTGACTAGGCCGGAAACTGGGTTGCGCAACAAGCAGGAAAAAAATAGTACAAGGCCCGGGAAGGCTACGAACAGATGCAGAAGATGACCGATTGATCGCAGGAGGCACTTCTAGAGAGGTTGACTCCGCCGATGCAGTAAATCGTCCAGGAACCTGTGCCGGATTCAGTATGCGCGAGGCGTGAGGTCGCAGACGAGAGAGATCCGAGGGGCAGCCCTCTCAGCAAGTTCAACAGCCTATGTTGCGGGGCTCGGGCGGCAAAAAGCTGCTCAGCAATTTGGAGAGACCGGGCAAGCTGGCAAGGACTGGCTGCCTTGCTGGGAGAGCTTCGACTTTCTGTCGCGCAACGCGCCTGGCAGCATCGATCTGCCATCGATGGATTGTCGTTGGGGCGCACCAATCGCCGTGACCGCCTGCAGCACGTTCCAGGCTGCCGGACGCAGCGCGCTCCGCTCTGAGCCTCTGGTGGCCCGCGCTAAACCTCGGGAGATCTGTCGCTGGAGAGCCCAGACGGCGCTAATATTAATACATATAGTGGCAGAGAGGAGATATATTATTATCTTCTACCGAATCTGTCTACATTGATGTAGAGGCAGCACTATTAGAACCTCGACACCAGCTCTAGCTCTCATCTCGGATTTTCTTGCCTCGTCTCCGAATGACAGAAACTCAGAAAGAGAGGCAGTATGCCAGCAGAATCCTCCATGTGAAGACAGCTTGACGGCTGAAGTGAATCCGGCCTCCAAGTCGCATTGGATCAGTCGGTTAGACCACTTACACACGACGCTAGAATGCAGAGCAGGAACCGCCGAAAGGGTCGAAAAGGAAAATATAATAACCGGAATTAACTTTTACATACATTCACTTATCTTGACTACATGACTATTTACCCTTCACGCGAATTCGACTTGTTCCCAAATAATAAAAACACAATAGCGACTGAATCATATATATGGCTAGAAGTCCCCGGGCATGCCTTCCGAAACAGGATGACAACGCAGAGACCTCGCATCAGATACAAAAAAAAAAGACAGTGAATGAGACTCAGAAAGAGAAAACGGCGAAGACAATACTTTTTCAAATCACAGCTGGAAAGAATATGCAGTGATGGAAGACAGGATCCACAGGAAAGGGAAATAATCTGTGCAGTGTGCAGAGTATCCATGGAATATGATCAGAATAAATGACAATGTGACAACAGGTCGAGAAGAATCGTTACTTGAAAATAGATATGAAATCGGAAAGGAAAAAAAAAAGAGAGAAAAAGAAAGCGAAAGCGAAAGAGAAAGGCAAAGAGAATGAGAACGAGAACGAAAGAAGTCACGAAGTCGCTGGTAATCAGTAAACGATAGATAAACTTCTTCCATCGAGCTCCAGATGGAAGACTAACACCACAACTTTTCCAAGCGAACGTAGGCCTTGAGGACGAAAGGACAGATCCGCACATTAACGTTACCATACAAAGCACAGCATATGAGATGAAACGATCGACATCGGAAGAAAACGAGTCACACTGGAGGTTTTTGTCACAGGTAGGTTCCCCAGGTCAACCACTTGGAGAAAACGCGCAAAGGCGGTGCTGATGGCAATGCAGAGTGCGGCACATCAGGGTGGCCTCTAGAAATTCTGAGCAATACCAGCATTGCCTTGCTGGGGAAATATTGAGGGGTTTTCGATGCGGGTGTTCCGCCGTGCTGGAACATCCCGAATGACTGGTGGTGTCCCTCCGTAAGGATTGTCGTACGGACTCTGGGCATGAATATCGTTGTAGTAAGGGTTGATATCATCGTAATAGTGTGCTCCAGGAGGGGAACTTGCCATGTGGCCCTCCTCCGAACCCTCCGAATGGTGGGCCGAATACGTGGAGGACGCATTCGATGGGCCGCGGCGAATATCGCCATTCCGGTTGTTCGACGCAGCAGGGCCGGACCCGAGCGCGGCAATAGCATCGGCGTCGCCAGACTCGGGCCTTCCTTGACCATCGGAATATTGCACCGTTCCCTCGCTCGTGGCATGGTGATGATGATACCCTGGCCCGCTTCCATTCTCTGACATGGCCAAGCCGGCCCCGCTTGAAAGATTGGTAGACGGTTTGCGGGGATGAGAGGTCGTTCCCCAGCCTCGATACCCCGAATTGGACTCTCGAGGCTCGTAACTCTCGCCATACGAGCTGGCTACACCCACGCCTGGGAGAGTTGGATCGTTGTTCGGGTTGAATCCATATTCCTCCACTTCTTTCCGACGTTCCTCCTCAGCAAGTTTCTTGGCCTTGTGCTTCCTCCACCACCAGAGGAGAACACAGATAATAAGTGTGACGGAGGCAACGGGCACCACCACTGCGACTGCTATCGTCCCACCCGCCGAGAGCCCGCCGGAAGACTGAGAAGCATCCGAAGCTGTAGGCAGCGAGGCCGCCCCGCTAGTCGCTGTCGCTGTCGCAGAGTTACCTTGCGAAGACCGCGTGTCTGACGGCGCCGGTAAAGAAGCGGTCGAAGTGATGAAAATAGTCGTCGCGCTCGGAGCTCCCCCATTTGTCGGAGTTATCGTCGTGACTACCGTAGCCGGTGTTGGTGCAGGCGTTGCTGGCGGTGGAGTTGATGAAGTTTCCGTTGTTGAAGAAGGCGTGCTCGTCGGTAAAGTGCTGGATGTGCTGGTGGTTGTTGGTTTTTCCGACGTCGTTGATGAAGATGACGAGGAAGTTGGAGTTGTTGACGTTGTTGACGTGGACGTTGACGTCGGAGCCGGCGGCGTTGTCACCGATACAAGATTGTTAATAGTTGCTGGGTGAGCTATCAATTATTTAGATGAGTACGTTAGCATCCATTGAATGCCCAACTGGCAAAAAGGAACTTTGTACAAAAGACGGGTCTCTCATACTTGAAGGATTGGCAGACATCTTGAAGGAAGGTAGAAATATCTTGGGGGAAGCAGAGTGACGATTCGAAAATGCCCGAGTCTCGTCTTGGAGACTAA
Source organism: Rasamsonia byssochlamydoides (assembly GCF_041956645.1). Taxonomy (NCBI): domain Eukaryota; kingdom Fungi; phylum Ascomycota; class Eurotiomycetes; order Eurotiales; family Trichocomaceae; genus Rasamsonia; species Rasamsonia byssochlamydoides. Next base: position 161,952 of record NW_027192428.1, on the reverse strand, counting down.
CTGCCTTAATTCCTCGACTGCGCTATAAAACCCCTGCCGACGCAGATGCGGGATTACCAAGACCGCGAAGCTCTGCACCCGGCCAGGGGAAACGGCAGCACGCCTCGTCTCCGATCAGTTGTTTCCCGTATATGGCGCAAGCAGGTCGTCAATTGGAATGCACGCGGTCGACATGCATGGGTAGGAGTGAACGGTGATTTGAATCCATGCGACAAAGGCGCGAAAGGCGATAGTCGATTAGCTGAGATGACTGCTCGCGGAGACAGTCTGCCGCGGGAGGCGAGTTAACGGATGACTTCCTCGTGCAATTATTTCACCGTCCGACCATGTACCGCGAGAAGACCGATGATGTAGGGAGAGTCAAATGGTGGAACCCAGACCCCAAGTAAGAGGAAAGGGTACCGGAGTGCCGGGCTGGTGGACTGGGGGCCCAGCGGGATTCGAGGGAACGACAGGAAGCGACAGAGAAGTGCGACAAGCGACGGTTCCCCTGGGAAATTTTACCGTACAAGGAGGCGCTCGAGTTAGGTAGAGGTCATGCCCACAACGGCAGACCATAACCACAGCTCTAGAGGAAGCGAGAAGGGGCGATGAAGGAACTGCGGGCCTTCGCTGGTCGCTTATTATGGCCGCTTAGACCCTTTGGAGTGGTTAGCCCAGGTTTCTGGGGGAGGAGGGAGAACGGCGTGTTCGGGGCGCTATGGAATACGAGTGATTACTGCTGCCACGCAGAGGGGAGTTTAGTGCAGTTGGGATGCAGATGCATCCGAAAAGAACGGAAAATTCATTGGAGGTGGAAAAGAACTAGAAACTACTAACACCTACTAAACTAAGTGCGGCTGTGCGTGGTGGACCAACCACTGCCGGAATTTGCTCCGTTCATGGATAACACATGCATGGATTGCATCTGCTCATCGCGTCCCATTTTGTCAAATGTGCAGCCCATTGACAGGGTGGGGTGGATTCAAGATTTCGATAATGATCTGATCTCATCGATTTCGTACATTCCTGGAAGCCTTCCATCTGCAAAGGGGCGACCAAGCTGACCCAGCTGGCCCCATGGAGCCGAGAACAGGTGCGCCTCTGTTGAACTTGACCCACTTGTGAATGAAGTCTTCTGACGGAAACAACGCTGCAACAATAATCGAAGAACAATGTTCTAATCTTTGATCGAGGTCGGGAACTCTTCCAGAAAACTCGAGTTTGAACCTTTCTTGTACCAGGGTTCCCAAAAACCCCCAAAAATCAATTGCGCGAACCATGGGATTAGAAAATCTCTCCGGCATGAATAATGACAATGGAACCCCCCTGGTCAGACGGCCTGATCGCATGCATTGCAATTGCAACACCAGAGTTCTCTCTCTTTTCGACTCTAACGATCTATTGGAGTTACCACATCTTACGAAAGCCATTGTCTTGAGAAGCGCCGAATAATAAGAATGTTCTTTAGGTAATCAATGAGCAACACTTTCATAGCCCAAAGACTTCTATAGACGCCCAAGTTGTAACACGTGATGTCATGAGACCGAGGCTGAATCAGCTCCCGAACTTAGGTCTCGCCAGTTATGAACTGGGGGTCCGGCCAGGAACTTTACCGTACCCGAACTCCGTTACAAGTGTTGCTAATTATTGAAACTCAAAAAGACGCCATCCTGCCTAACCTAATCTAAGAAACAATGCTCCGTCGGAGTCGAAACAAACACGCAACCGGACTGCGAGGAATCAGACCTCTTCTCACATTCCAAATTCGGCAGCCACTCACGCCAGTGAACTCGACTAGCACCGTCCCAGTTCAGAAAGAGACAAATTGTACCTAATTGGCAGTTAACTCCCTAACAAGCCGCAATGCTGTAAATCTAACCCAAGGATATCTCGCCCCTTATGAAATACATCTGTGAACTTTGTTTAGAAGCTGCTCAAGAAAAATGAAATGCATGATGGATGCGCAGCAACTCCGAAGTGATAACATAACGCCTGCGTCAGCAATTGATATTCTATCAAAGACTGGAAATATCACGATTACTGAAATTATCCACTGCAACTATGTTCACCGAAAGTGCATACACTAGCGGCATTATTTCCAACGGGGACGACGAAGAAAACGAAAGAAAAACCGCCCTGATCTCTCTACTCCTAACGTCCAAGGGAAACCTGTAAAAACAACAAGGACCCTTAACCAAAATATCTCCGACGGTGCACCAGAACCCGCTCTTTATGCACCCGTTCGCATCTCGTTCTTCGGCCCCTTGTGATGCAGAGGCAAACGGCCCATCCAGGAACAAAGCCAGAAACTCTGGTCACCGTTCCCAAAGGACAACACATCACAAGGTCAGGGTAGATGACATAGCAGTGGAAAAGGGACTAGAAAGAAAAGAAACGAAAAAAAGTAGTGATACACAGTGGTCTATTTACGCCATTGACGTCAAAAAGTTGGAACGATCCTAAATACCCACAGCTGAAATCCTATATATCAGATAGAGAAAAGGACTGGACCGATAAACAAGTCATGATGTGACCCGCAAGGGTAGTGACGAAGCATCATTAGAGACGAAGAGAATTGACAGCAACAAACGGCGTCTAGCGCATGTCCCATTTAGGACGCAGGTTGGATGCAATATCATCTTTTGTGCCCACAGTATCTGCGGGAAGACGACTGACACGATACGCACCAGCGCGAATGTTGTGAAGATGAGTAGCTGAGATGCCGGTTCGGTTGCTGCGGATGCTGCCAGCGTCACTGCCGGTCTCGTTATTCTTAAACCGAACGGGTGGAGCAAAGTCCAATGTCGAGTACACTCCCGATTTCCGCAGCGCATGACTACAAAAAAGCCGTCAGTTTACCATTCAGACAGAAAGGAGAAGGGGAATACTTACGGGCTCGGTATGGCTGCGAGATCATCGAATGACGAAACCAAGGGGACATGCGCTGGTACCGTTGGCGTGTACGGACGCAGCCCACCCCTAGGAGTTTCTGGCCGACCTTCCCTCTGGTCTTTCAGCGTCTTACCAGGGGCGAAATCGATGGGGTTGATCGACTCATCGTCCTTTAGCAAGGCAGGAGATGGCAGAACACGAAGCGGTGCAGGTGGAGGGGCGGGCTTCTTAGGAGCTCGCGGTCCTGGTAGTCGACCGGAAGCCGAAGAGAAAGCGCGAGGACCAGGGGGAGGCATGATACCACCACCAGCGGAGTTCGTTGCCATATGTCTCGCAGGTCCTTGGAAGCGCGGTGGAGGAGTCATGGCGCGGCGACCAACCGGTTCAGCGAATGGCTTGGGTGGTCCCGTGAGGTATTCTCCGGTAGTAGGATCATATACAACTCCATCGGCATAGAACTCAGGACCGTAGTCTTCGAAGTTTTCTTCCTGACCCCCCTTGTTGCTCTCGTCAAAATATTCCTTATAGAAGGATCGAATCCTGTTGGCGCGCTGTTCGGGATTATCCGAGGGGTCTTCTGGAGGTAGAGGACGGATACCGACGGTCAACAAATGCGGGTCGAACCCGTCATCGAAGCTGGAGAATTGCTGCGTACGACGATTGGCGGACTGGGCGGACTGGGTGGGACCGTCAGTCTTCGGTTCGTCCGCAGCAGAGACATTGACTGCTGGAGGTGCGGGCTCCGACTTTGGATCATCTCCATAATCACTGGTGGCATCGCTCAGAGGAAGTGAAATCCGAGGAGGGGCCGCAGAACCAGACGCAACTGGTGGTTCCTGAATCGTTGGAATAGGTTGATGATCGGAGGACGAATGATGATCATTTAGTGCAAAATTGAAGTCTTGTAGACCGGAATCTTGTCCGGGACGCACTTCGTCCGTGGTGTGGCTGGCCGTGTGATCTTTGTCTCCCTCGCGATGATTCAAGGACGGTTCTCGACTGTGACTGGAGGGCCCCTGGTAATTGTCGCTCTCTGTGATAACCACACCGTGAACGCTGGTGTGGCTTGCTGCCTGCTGAGCTGCTTCAGGTGACAGACCAATGTTTCTTGACGGTCCGTTTTCTGTATGGACTTCGTCCATCCCGGCCTTCATGGATTCGTGAACATTGTTGTCGATACGCGAGGACACTTCAGGAGGCGGCGTAGACGTCGAAATCCTCTGGGCATTCCGCAGGAGACTCTGTTGCATATCATCGACCGGCGCTCGTCTCGCCGATCCCGCAATACTGGAAGCGTCATCCTGTCCCCACCCCGGGCGTGACGGATAGGATCGCAGAGAGGAATTGTCACCGCCCAACATGCTCGTCGCAGGACGATACTTGTCATCGTCAATACTAATCGATCTCGACAGTGAACGCAAGGATTCCTTGGAATTGTGAAGGCCAGGCGGAAGCAGATAGGGACTGTTGCCGATATCTAATGACATTCCACCGCGTTTGTGTTTCTCTCCCCCGGTCGTCGACATTTCCGGTTTCCTGCCACCTTTTCCTCCACCTGGTTCCACATAGTCCATGCCAAAATCTAATGACTTGTGCTTGTCGTTTGCATCCTCATGTTTAAGTTTTTTCACGTTGCGCCTATGCAGAATTAACAAGGCGACCATGGCACAGACGATCGGTATCCTAGATGTCGGTCAGTACCAGCTCTCCTTGTGAATTCTTACCCAGTGGCGAGTAATCAAAACCCAGACTTACACTGCTCCAAGAACAACTGGTAAAGTGGTGGTCAGCGACGCGCTGGTTGGCTTCGCACAGGCGGGAGAGTTGTTATTGGGTCCGCAGGTCGAGCTGGGAATTGCATCTCTTCTGACAAAACTTGGGGTCTCTGCAACAGTGAGATGAGGTATACGGTTCAGAGGCACCGGCTCTGGACGAGCAATTCTCCTTTCTCGATGATGGATTGCATGGTGTGCGGCATGCGAATGGCGCATTTTGTCCTCGTCGATTCAGCAATTCTGCAGTCGAAAATCTGGGAGGGTCGCAGATGATTGGTGCAGAACAGATGTCGATCAGTGTTGTTTCGAAACAAGTAACATGGGCCTTTCAGGTATCAACACTCGAATCGCGAGACAGCCAATATCAGATCAATCCAGGATCGTCAAGGCAAGCAGTGAGTAATCGCGACAGGTATCAGAATTGAAATATTAAACCAGAGATAGAATGGGCAACCACACCGCCGGAGGACCTGGGGAGCGAGACCGAACGAAAGAGTGACCCAAGTGATAAAAGATCCAAGGGAATGAAATGGGACAATCGACGTCCCCGTAAAAGTAAAAGAACGGCGGCCAGAGGCCAAGAAAAGCAAAAAAGAGAGTGTGTAAAGCTTGAAGGGAATGAATGGCCAGAGATGCACCCCTGTAGGAGTTGTAGTAGGATAAAGAGTTGGAGAAGACAGAGAAGAAGCGAGAGAGACTGACGGAGGTACGGAGTACGGAGTCGAGTGAGACGGGAAATGAGAGGAGGGCCAGGACGCTAGACAGCAGAGAGGCGCAGAACGCTTCCTGTTCCCTAATCCTTCCTTGACTTGGCAAGTCGGACCCTCATCATGGTGAGGCTAGTGCAGATTTGGAGCCATCAGGGCGCCAGGAGGGAGAATCCAGACAGGGCGACGGAGTGGAGTGTAAGAGCCGTCTAATTGGACAGAGTACGGAGGACTCTGTCCTCCGTCCTAAGAACGACCTGGGTACCGTTTTCTGATTGAAGATCGCCCATCGTTGGATGACGGCACAGATGATTTCCGTGATGAAGGCTATTATTGAGGTACAGTATGTTACTGTGGTTTGTGCAAGAAGCCATCATTGAACCAGAGTGAGGTTGCTGCTCTCTCTTTCCGAAGAAGATGAATGAGGCTTCAGGAGTGCTTACTGTACCAGTACCTGACGGCGTCAAGGCCCGTCGGGTCGGGGATGTTGGCTAAGCCAGCTAGCGTCAGGAACGCCTCGAGAGATGATCCAACAGCGGTTGCCAAATCCAGTGCCAAGCCGAGTGACCCACGCACCATGCGGTGTACCGGCCCATAGGTCTTCCGTCTCGCAGAATCGCGCCTTCTTGTCGCAGCCACGGCGCTGACAAGGCCGGCAAGCCACCAGGAGAGTGGCTGCGCTTGGCCGTTTCAACTCTAGAAAACCAATAACATAATCATCCAGGTTGCAGGGGTCTAGGTTTTAATTAAAATCCCGCCTTCGATGTGAGACGCTGGGCGGCTACATTGAAATATGTTTAGAGGCAGATATACGGAGTACAAGACATGCTGATATTTCAGACAGTGAGTGGACTCCTACGCTCCATATGAGGGAACACTACTCCGTAGGTCCTGGAAGAGGGATTCATGTGAGTTCTTTACCGAAGGCTCACCAATCTATCGGCAATCCAGTCCCAATTCACAGATGATCATCGACCCCAGATTGGAGAGTTAAACTGGCGCTATAAGTTCGCTTTCGACAGCAGAGTACAGAGTACGGAGTAGGTAGGTAGGTAGTACGCCGTTGAATGCAGGCATGGGACGACCGAGGATGTTCGTTCGCATCAATTGAGGACGCTGCATTGAATGAAACACATTGGGCACTCCATACTCCATACAGCCACAGTGAAAAAGCAGATTTCCGACGGCTTATCAGAAGTGCTAAGAATTCATAACCGTTATTGCGACAGGGGTCTGGACATGAACTGCAATAGCGTCTGCAGTTTCGGTTGAAAAATGGCTCTTACAGATACAGAAGAGATCATCATCCTTTCATCATTATTTATAACGCGTGATGAGACTATTTAAATAATTACGAAACCCTCAGTCTAGGCTGCAGAATGCTTGCTTGTCCCTTTGTTGGTCCTTGTTATGATAGAACGTAGTACGCTGTACGGAGTACTGTGGCTCAAAACATACAACTGCGAGATGAACTTGAGGATAAACTTTTTGACAAGTTGGGCGATTGGAGACCCAAGAGCCGTTATCATATGTACTCCGTATCATTACTATGACGCGGCCTAAGGCAAGGGGTATCCCCTTGAACCCTAGTACTCTGTAGTAATACTATAGTAGGAAGCTTGTTTCGATTGGCACTTGAGCCAGGCTTCCCTGAACTCACCGCCTTTTTATTTCCTTCATCATGTCCTTGTTCTGTCGCAAAAGGTGTTATCCATGCCCGTTGATAGCACCTCAGCCAAAAGGAGGGAGAGGAGAAACAAGCAGTCTCCAACTCTCAAACAAAGTCAATGCTATACCTATAATAAGTTACACCACATGGTTCATTATTGTCTCCGCTCTCATTGTTCTATCTTTGATATTGATAACTTTAATGGTGAGAGGAGATCGGAGAAAAATTATAGCACGACTACATCTATGATCTTTTGAGTGTCACAGGCAGGGAGTCCGCATTGGGACCTACAAGGTCGCATACTTCATCATTTCTACCCTCTAAATTTCTTTTCTTCGTTTTGTGATAAACAGAGATTGTAGCTTCATTCCTCTGCAAGGACACAAAGGTGCCGATGAATAATACTCCATACTCCCGTGCCTTTTTTCTTTTTTGCTTCAGGGATTGCTCTGGACACCCCCTCGATTACTCGGGACACCCCCGCTAGCCTTCCTAGGTATAGCTCCTGAAATTGTATTACCACTAAAAATACCACTAAAATTGATCATGATTTTTTAATATTTCGAATAATTCTATGGTATATTTTATGACTCTTTAGTACTGATTCTACTAACTAAAATAACTAAAATTTGATATAAAAGTTGCCTAATATATAGTCAAACTGGCATTAAGAATTTGCACTTAAATCACTACTTATTAGGGGCCTATTATATACTGATTATGGCATTAATTTTAGGTGGCATTTGCAGCCTGCAAATGCCACCTAAAATAATTGCAGCCTAGTTACTATCAGCTTTGGTGCCCCTAATAAGTAATAATTTAGGTATAAATTCTTAATGCTAGTTTAACTCTATATAATAATTTTCACTAGGCAACTTTGGCTTCAAATTATGATTATTTTAAGTTATAATATTAATTAATATTAAAAATTAGTAGTGTAAGTGTTCGAACAAAAGAAAATTATGATCAATTTTAGTGGTATTTTTGGTAGTGTTAAAACAATTTCTGAACTATGCCTAAGAAGGTTAGCGGGTGTGTCACGAGTAATTGAGGGGGTGTCCGGAGTCATCCCTTTTGCTTCTTTTTGAGTACTCCGTACGGAGTTATGTCCTTTTAATTGGGCTAATGCCGGCAAGTGTTTCGGGAATAATGGTAACTTCTTCCACGGAACTCCACTTGTGCTCCATACTGTCTCCGTAGTTATGCACACATAATCACGTCGAGGGATAGAACCAGCCCTTTAGAGAAAGTACAACTGGGTCAACTGTTATCTCTATTAATCAACAATTCCTTATCCCACGTGAAGGCTGATCTTAACAGAGTGCTCCGAAGCATTCCACGTTACAGTACGGAGTACTGAGTACTGAGTACTCCATACAGCCCAGCGAATTCTTCACCACATTCTAGAATCAATCGATGGTTCCGCCCGTCGGGCCATCCCGAGGCCCACTGAGGATCGACGCGCCTTGAATAACCGAAGCCTTCGCAGCAAATCTTTGTGAGTGTCAACAGAACTAGCTATCGGACATAACTTGAAAATAGTATAATTAGAAATGTACAAGTGACAGCCCGAAAAAAATTTTTTCTGCCTCCGGTTTTGTTTCCTCTGGTTACGTTGGACCGCTTACTACCGGTAATAGCCGGACCTTAAAATAGTAGAAACCACGCAAAAAAGGAAAGAGAAAACATCCGCAGTATACTCCGTACTCCTGAAAATTCAAAGTTCTAAGGCTATTATTGTTTGGTAGATTTCTCGAGAATTTGGCTCCGCAATTGGGCATAAATCTCGAGAACTGGGTGGGGAGCAGTTCCTCCGCCAAGCCTCGGAAATGATAGACGTAAACGTAAATGTTGCTTGGCTTGGATTTGGTGAGTTTTAAAGTTTTTTTTATTTTAATTTTTCTTATGATGACTCTAATTCCAGCCAAGAATAATAATTATTACCTATATACTATCCTGTGTTGAGGACCTATCTACAGCAGGATCATACGTAGTATCTAGATTCTATGTTGACTGGCTCCACTGTAGAAGCCAAATCAATCAATCGGAACAAATAAGCGGATTAGCTAACGAGCTGCAAGATCTGAAAAGCACATGGCTTTCGATCAGATCCTCGCTGAACGGGCCTATCAAGGCGGGATGGCTCCTAGTAGGTACCGCATTCCAACAGGACGCAAACAGCCTCCCAGCAAAGTTTTTTGGTCGTTTTAGCACATGGCTGCTAGAATCACGATGGACACTGATTGATCGGATTGCCGCCTGTGAGGTCATCACCGCGGCCACTCGACCCGCCTCTCGACCCGCCCGGCCTTTTTCCAATGCTCTGCGGATTGCCTTTGCGGCCGCTTGCTCTCCTCGCCTTCTGTTGTCTGCTGCCTTCTTGGGCCATTTGATTTATGATTTATACCATGGCTATTCTCCCAAGCCCGAAAGGAGCTCTGGGTCCGTCGCTCAGAGTCTGGCTTTCTGCCTGCCGAGCATCCTGCAATCCGTCGTCCTTCGCTTAAATAGGATAGCCGAACAATCATGGACGAGGTATCGCGGGATCTGGAGAAGACAGAGCTTGATGCCAGTCGCTCCCGCCAGAGCATTGACCAGGGAAGCCAGGGGGCTCGCACCAGCTCCGTCTCCTCGTCCAGTTATGTTTCCAGCAGCTCCTCCTCCGAGCTCGCGGACGGTCCAGGCATGGGACAGGTCCAGACTTCATATGACCTGGAGCGACATCCCACAGCCCTCAGCCGCATCGCAACCCAGAGAAGTCAGCATAGCGGAACTGTCGGTGCCGGTCTCAAATACCGCGTCTCGACGAAGCCTTTGCCGCCGTTCGGGGCGGGCAAGCCCTACCCTCCGCCTCTGCCCGAGAAGGAGGCCTATGTCGTCGAATTCGACGGGCCGGATGACCCTCTGCACCCCCAGAATTGGACTTTGAAGAAAAAGTCGGTAATTTTTCGCTTGTGTTCTCTGAGCTTGCTTTGCATGTGCATATATTAACCGCTTTCCTAGACTTTTCACGAGCGTCATGCTCACATACACGACCTTGGTCTCGACCTTTACCAGCAGCGTCTTCTCCACCGCTACCACCAATGTCGCAGCCCTCTACCATGTCTCTGACGAGGTTGCGTTGCTCGGCCTTTCCCTCTACGTCCTCGGCTTTGCAACCGGACCTATCTGCTGGGCGCCCCTGTCTGAGCTGCGCGGTCGAAAGTTACCTATCATTTTCAGCATGTTTGGCTTCACCATCTTCCAGTTTGCCGTGGCCACGGCCAAGGATCTGCAGACGATCATGCTCTGCCGTTTCTTTGGGGGTTTCTTTGGAGCATGTCCCATCGCGGTCGTTGCTGCAGTCTTCTCCGACATTTTTAACAACCGCCTTCGAGGTCTAGCCATCACCGTCTTCTCCATGGCCGTCTTCACCGGACCGCTCTTTGCACCCTTCGTAGGCGGGTTCATCGTGGATAGTTATCTCGGCTGGCGCTGGACCGAGTACATTGCTGGGATCATGGGTGCCTTGGCGTTGGTCCTCGACTTTTTCTTCTTCCACGAGACGTACCCCCCGGTCATTCTGATTGAGAAAGCTGCTGAGCTGCGACGCCGGACCAAGAACTGGGGAATCCACGCCAAGCAGGAGGAGATTGAAATCGACTTTGGAGAATTGATCCAGAAGAATTTTAGCCGGCCCATCAGAATCCTAGTGACCGAGCCAATTGTCCTCTTACTGAGTATCTACATGGCTTTCATCTATGGACTCCTCTATCTCTTCATGACCGCATATCCGATCGTCTTCCAGCAGATCCACGGCTTCAATAAAGGCGTCGGTGGCCTCCCGTATTTTGGCATGGTAGTCGGCCAGCTTCTGGGGGGTATATTCATCATCCTACAGCAACCTCGATACAATAGGAAGCTGCAAGCCAATCATGACATACCCGTTCCGGAATGGCGTTTGCCTCCCGCCATCATTGGAGGTGTCGCCTTTGCTGGGGGTCTCTTTTGGTTCGGCTGGTCGGGATACAAAGCGTCAATCCACTGGATTGTTCCTACTCTGTCTGGTCTTTTGACCGGTTTTGGTCTCCTCACGATTTTCCTTCAATCTCTCAATTATATCGTGGATGCATATTTGCTCTTGTATGTTTTCCCCCAGACCATTTCAGAAATGCTGAGTCCATCCTTCGTTCTTTCTCAGATGCTGACTGTTTTTCTTTCTTCAGTGCCGCCTCCGCCATCGCTGCAAACACATTTCTTCGTTCCTTGGCGGGAGCAGGATTCCCACTCTTCTCGCAATACATGGTATGTGGAATTTTCTTCAGTGAGCTCTTTTCTCGTATAGCCGAACTAACAACTCGATTCAGTTCCACGGACTAGGTGTCAATTGGGCAGGCACATTACTTGGTTGTGTTGCTTCTGCCCTGGTTCCCATTCCAGTCATCTTCTACCTCTACGGTCCTAAACTGCGTGCAAGGAGCAAATTTGCACCCACCTTCTTTCCGGCCGTGCAAGCGACCGAAGATGAACACCAAGAATAGGTGACAAACAGTTAAGAAGGCTTATATATATACCGGTGCCACGGTACTATTACCTGCCGACATTTTGAGGCTTGTGCATGCTACTTTTTTTTTCTTCTTTTACGAGATACCCAATCTTGTACTGCCCCGGAGTTACTTTTGAAGAGATCAAACCAAATGTTTGTGGGGGCTTTGTCATTTATGTGACTCGATATGAGTGACATTCTTAGATAATGCTCCCGACATTTATGTATATATTACTGGTCATATTCTCGGGGCAAATATAATATATATGTGGAGAAATTATTTTTCTCGCCTGTATATCTCAAGGCAAACAAGCATATATCCCTACATTTTCTCGATTGAGTGAAAATCTCGATCGCACCAAAGTGACACCGCAGAGGAGACAATATTATCGCCCTTCTTAAGACACACCGTGAGGTCTTTCCTTCCTTGGTTATTATTGGAACAATCATCCCGAATCCAATAATCGGATTTAAATTATTTCCGATAACATAACAAGGTGAATAAGAGCATATATAGCACAAGCAGAGAGAAAACGCCACGTCCACATAAGCCATAAAATCAGTGTGTCCGAGTGGTTGAGGACAGTTTGGAAATCTATTGGGTTCGCCCGCACAGTCGAATCCTGTCGCTGACGTTTTTTTTTCTTCTTTCTTTCCTTTTCTTTCTTTTTGTTTTATTTGGGGGTGTAACCGACGAATTGAATTTGCGCGGTTGTGTTCCAGTCTAATAAATATCTACTAAAAAAGCTCTAGGTTGAGTGTGGTTTCTAAATCAAAGGACATGAGAATTATGATTATTCCTCGGGAGCTATCGTCATTTCCGTTTACTATAACAAGAGTTTCTTTCTCATCCATGAATGCCATGAAATATGCAAATGCAAACAGAACCATTGGTTGACCCAAACCCCAGTTTTTCGTCATGTCGTACATAATGGCCATACCAACAAGAACAGCCACGAATCCATGCTTGACACTGGCCGAAAAGCAAAAAAAAAGTAAAAGGAAAAAGGTCTGGCTGTGGAGTCAAGACAAAGGAAGAGAACATGCTAGAAGACAGCGACATAAAGAAATATAGACTACAAGAAAAGGAAAAGGGGAAAAAAAAAACAACAAAAAGGGAAGAAACACCGGTCATTATGCTCAACACTTTTTGTCTTTGTGTAACCATGCAAGACTCCAGACAAAAGGAATGTACACCAGGAAAAGATCATGCAAGACTAGAAATAAGACATCAGTCCCTTTCTCTTTCCTGACATCATTTCATGACAAGCCTCTTTAGAAGCCATTCGATCATTACCAAAGGAATATCGGATAATTCATGTGCATGATGTGGTCGTGCCTGAAGCTCTCCAACGTAACTGCTTGAGCTTGTTAACTGTGACATATCTCACGTAGAGTGTTCAAAAATTCGGCTAAACGGCGGATCTGGCGGGAGAGGGGACTCAGAAGTAGGTTCGACACCTTCTGCCCTGCGGATCACTTCTTTCAATGCACGTGTTACTACACCTGCCCGTACCACAAGATCCCGGAGAGATTGCGTGTCAAATGGTAGCTTCTGCTGCGGATAGACGCAGAACTCAGGAGTGTGAGGGTCAGAGGATTCTCGTTGTTGGTAAATAGTCTCCAGCACAGACTTCACCTTTGCAGAGGTGTCTTTTCGCCGAGGAGGGCTCGTGTTGGGGCCAGAATTGGGCCACACAGAGAGAGGTGATCGTCGCACATCACTATCATTCCGCTTCGGTGTCTTTTGCGTTGGAGATGAATCAAAATCGAAGTCATCAAAGCTTATATGAGATGATGGCGAGAGCGGAGGTGGGAAATTGTTCTCATCGTCCTCGACCGTTGCGAGATTGACAATACCCTCTGCTTCCTTCCAGAGCTCGCTGGATGGCCCCTGGATAATGCGCAACATGTTCCCCTGGACACGAAGACGTTTGAGCTCTTCGACCAGAAGTGTCAACTCTTGGACCTGGCCAAACTGACCATGCACACTGGCCTGGGTTTCCATTATGGCCTGAGGCACCTTCATTATACGATGATGATGACCGCCTGAAGCGATCTTCCCATCATCATCATCCATTGAATGGTCATCAGAATCGCCAAAATCAAAATCTCCGTCCCAGTCTTCACTGACACCTTTATGCCCGAGTCCCCATGTGCCAAACCTTAACGTGGGTTGACGACCGTCGTTAGATGGGGGTGAATCTCTCGAGACAGGAACACTTTGGCTGCGTAAGTGCACCGCACTCGGCGCTCTACGACCTGTACCGCGGCTGCCTCTCGCATCAGTGTCCTCTTTTCCATGAACAGTTTTCGGGCGATTGTCCGAATTTTGCATATCACGTTCAGATTTTTCGGACCAGTCAAAAACGCTCGCCTTGGTTCCAATGCCAGATGTTTTCCTTATCAGCCCAGGGACATCATCGGATCGAGAAGTGGTAGCCGGGAGCCCAGACTTAGGGAGTGATTTGGGAGACATCCCAAGTTCTCCATCTTCTATCTCCACAGCTTCCTGAGACGGAGGACTTGATGGTACGTCTTGCTCCTTCCCTTCTCCTATTAATGTCGATCCCCCCTGATAGGCCCATTGAAATTCTGCAGATTTTGATGGGGATGACGGTATAGTGATTCTCGGCATCGCTCTTGCAAATGGAGTCGGGGTTTCATCTTCATCCCTAACATGGGATACAGGAACAGGCGTACTGACGGAGTTTGGGTTACTAATGGAAGAAGAGGATTGGGGCGTCAACGGTGATAAGAACGAATCCGACCACACCAAGTCGTCAAAAACTGTGTGTTTATCTTTCAGAATCTCGGTCGCTGGAATGTCTTGGAACATGGTCTCAATATTTGGGCCGCGGCGTCCCGAATGACTGCTTGCTGTTACGCGTGTACGGAAAGAATCAAAGACTGAGTCGCTCTGGAAATCCGTTTCATCTTCATCTCCAGAAGTGAAGATACGAGTATCATCGGAGCCGATTACTGTCGATGCCCGGTCGGAGGCCGTCACGGATAGGCGCTGGATCCGGGGGTACCGGACAATTGGCAGAGGAGAACCCGGAGCTTGGGGATTCGATGGACTCCGCTGGACCAGTCCATTGTTGATCTGACCGGTTAGATAACTTGGAGTTATTTCCGTGGGTACACACACGCCAAAAGGAGGAAAGACCGGGTTGGTCTGAGATTCTCGGATCTGTGACGATTTCAGAATTGAGAATTCTCCCTGTGGAGCCGTTTCAGGGCGACGGATGACACTAGAGTCGGTAAAGTTTCTTTTCCTACGCAATTGAGGTGCCGCAGGCCTATTTGGGCCCAAAATTTCTTCTGAACGCTGAGGCAGAGGGTTTGACAAATTTCTAGGTTTCGCTTGGAAGGCTGGGCCATTCTCTGGACTGTGAAGGCTCTCTGTCTTTGAGGCCGCTCGGGGTCTCGAACCACCACTGGCCGTATCATTAAACGAGAAAGACTGCCTGGATTTCCGGTGCTCTTCGGAGACTGGGAATTTCGCGTTATCAGAAGTAATATCATTAACCGGCTGGAAGGGATCGTGAAATTGCGGATGCGATGAAGAGCCGGGGTTTTCGATCCCGGAGGTATGTTTAGGATTCCGGGGGAGGATAGACGTAGAGAGTATCAAGGTCGGGTACTTTGTGGGGTCTGGCGTAATGAGCTGGTTTGGCTGGTCTTTTGGCCTGATGGATATCGAGAGTCTCTCAGGAAGCTTCTCGAACGGTTCACCCTGAGAAGAACAAAAATACGGTCTCCAGATCTCGTCGGCTTCATTCTCTGAACTCGCAAGTCCGCGTGGGTCTTCAGCAGGAGTCATGGGAAGTTCCGAATTGGTCTTCAGTGTTGCTAAATGTTCTATCTCCGCAGATCTCTGATGGCTCATAGCGGGTCGACGCAAGGTGAGCACAGCAGACATAGATCGAGACTTATGACCAGTCGGGTGATTAGAGACCGAATGCCGCGAAGTTGGACGTTTCACGAGTTTTTTGGGTGCCCTGGAAGGTTGATCAGCCTGAGGAATGATGGGCGCAATCGACCCATGCATCGACGAGGGCAGCGGCGAGGACGTCGGCCTTGGACTTGACAGTGGCCTATCCTTATTGGATGAAATGACCGATATCCGCCGTAACCACGAAGACGATGGTCGTCCCCCGCTTGCTTTTGAGGGAAAATCGCCAGAAGCTTGGGTGGGAGGGCTTGCATAGGTCTGTCGCCGACGACGCTCTCTTCTCTGAGATGGCACCGGTTTCGTCGACCCTTGGTCCCCAATAATCTCTCGTCCACTGTCTGTCTGCGCGTGATTCCCGAGAGCGGTGCAATTTATCGGTGCATCCGTTACCAAGCGTCCAGCGTGAGGAGGCCCATTTGTATCGGTAGGCGTTGCAGGATGGGGGCATTGAGATGGAGTATTCCTCCTGCGCCTGACGACCGAGCTAGATAAGGAGCGTCGTTCCAGGCGACCAAGAGCAAAGCCGGTGGCAGCGATGCCTACGGTGCTAAGGGCACAAAGCTATGATGGAACAGATGGGTCAGCTGAAAGTCCAAAGAAAAGAAGGCATGATATGTTGATGATGGAAATCAAACTGCACCGTGAAATTACAAACTGGGGTAAACACAGATGTAATGTAAACAAACAAGTGGGAAGCATAGACGAGAACGAGGGACAGGGGAAGAGGCGACGCTGGGTAGGCAGTTGAGTTGATTAGGAAAGAAGCATCCTCACCGTGGATACATGCTCCATCCTGGCCAGGAATAATAGCTGCGTCAAACACCACCTCAATACTCAGCTGAGCACTGCAGTCCTGTATGAGCAAGATTCCATCCACATTGTGACCTGAGCACTTGGCGAACTTCGATCAATGGGCGAGTTGTCTTCAGAAAGGAAGGGACATCTGGGCGAGAATCACACTGATCGTGAGTATGAGACTGACACTCAAGCAACGAGCCAAAGCGACATGTGAATCAGGGAGGTTGTTGAGCCCTTGCCGAATAAAGGATGTGATTCAGGTTGACGTGAAGCAGATATGTTGATAATGTGCCTGGTGAGATTGCTGACACGCTGATTTAAGGACACAGCACGACAAATGTCATCTGAGTAGAATGGAGATTAAGTGGACAATTGACACAAACGACACAAAGAACTCTGGGCCAGACCAGGTTCCCTTAGATGTCAGAGCGCGTTGACTCCTTCATCAGATTTCTTGACGCAGTTGCTGGAGACATGGACAGCCCGGGAAGATCACGCCAGAAGGCCTAGCGACAGCATGGAGCAAGGGAACACAGGGCCAGGCGGCCACTCATTAGCAATTACTGTGAAGCTGACAAGAAAGGAGCTTGGCCTGCTCAGATTGCAAACAATTAAGATTAACCATGGTCTCCGTCGGGCCAGAGCATGTTTGTCGGACCCCATCTCGTAGCGCCGATTGTTCTGTTTTGGTGTTACTATTGTCTACTGCCGCGCCCCGATCTGCAATCATAACAATGATGGCGCGGCGGTATACCCCGGTCTCTGTTTTAGTCTAGGATGAATTGCTATCTCAGGAAAATGCCTGACGCCCAGCAATTAATTGCACATTAGGAAATCAATAGATACTAATAACTCGTCAATAATGGCAGCCATCACACACCCTTACAGCAGGTGCATCGCAGGGGTCAAACGCGTGCAGTGGGCTTGTGCGGGATGCATAGTGCCCTCAACGCGAGATCGCAACTCGCTGTGGTGAGATCATATTCATGGCTGCCGAAGCCTAAAAAGGCGGGCGATCGTGGCTCGCCCGAGGTCCGCCGCCCGCTAGCATCTCAGCCCTTTCAGCCTTTCGCAAATTAGCCAATTTAGCCCACTTTCGACCGATACCGTCCCCCAGCGCCTACACCGATTCCTTCCACAACTCGTTGATTTGTTGTCTTGTGCATTCCGACACTGTGATTGGACCTTACACGCAGAGAATAAGAGTTACACTGTCCCAAAACAGCTTAACGGTACCAACAAGGTGCATTCTGTGGAAAAATGGAAAAGTCCCTGTTCCAGAACAAACCGGCCCAGCTCAACAATGATGATCGATCCGGCCACCATCGATCAAGATCACGATTCGAGAAACAGCAGGGCGGCCTTGATCGGGACTCGGAGTGACGGTAAGAGATAGTGTGGGTCGACAAGTGGGTTTGTCAAGGGCTCAAGCCAACGGCCCGACACCGCGACCGGACGGCGGACGCCTTGGCATTTACGCGTTTCATTGTTTCACCTCCTCATTCTTGTACGAAGTAACTCGGGGTAACCGCGAAAATGGCACCGAGAGACGGGGGATAGGAATCGATTCTCATGGTCTTTCCGCCACGATGTCTTGGTCGAAAATTAGGTATATTCTTTTTTTTTTGAAATGTTTACAGAATCATTAACGGTTTCCGACCATGGTCGAAAACTCAGCGTCCCATTCAATAGTGCCACAGACTGTGTGGCAGAACAAAGTCTGGATTTTAGGATATTACAGGAGCAACTGTAAAAGCTGTTGTATTTTTTTTTTAAAAAAAAAAACTCGCTGACGCGACATCAAGAGAATGAACTAGGATTATTGAATATTGACTAGAAGTCGTACCAACAACCACACATTGCCGGACAGTCTGGAGAAACACGATTCAGTTATAATATTAGAGAAAATCCTTAATTTTTTCCCCCATCGAAGATGATGTCTTTGAAGACACAGGTCGAAATTAGATGACAGGCAACAAATCCAAATATCTTTTTTTTTGTTTCATCAAGTTTCGCTTTGTATGACATCAGTTGACTAGACCATGGTGAAAAATCTTCCAAGGTTGCCTGCAACTACTTCTTGATACAGGATATTTTCCGAGGCCGTGCTCTACATCACATGATTCACATCGCCTTGGTTTTATTTCCGCCAATCTGTTTTCTGATGATTGTGAAATGGGCGGGGGGTGCCTATCTTGAGCTAATAGGTATTTTCCATATTTCCACTGATGATGATATTCAAGCTCTCCAACCTCAAATTTCTATTTAGAGCCACAAATCCACATAGGCTGGATCTTTCTTTCCCTTTTTTTCTTTCAATATTTCCATTGAATGTTTTGGAAACCGGCTGAATCGCTTTAGTATAGCAGATATTTATCATCTGTACGGAGTAGTGCAGACCGCTCTTCCACTTGACCGCATATAACTTGCAGACGACAACGACTAAGCAAAGTCTACACCCGAACTAAAACCAAGTAACTATTTCGCATGAGCTTTATGGAGATCACGGCAATCTGAGGAGGTCAATACATCTAGGTATCCTTGGCCAACCAACCTGCTGCTGATTTGTAAGATGTTTTGAAGACCATGCGATTCGGGATCCTACTTGATGCGTATGAAAATACAAAATTGAGACACAGTGGGATTACCTCAACCTGGCATCTCAAAGAATTTGTCGTAATACCTGTACAGTACTTGATTTAAGACTTGGTGAAGGCACAATGTGGAAGACATGGTTAATCTCAGTTGGCCACAATGATTGGTTCGTTGTGGCCATGTTCGCCCTCCACCAACCAAACTTTGCCGCTACAAACTTTACAACCACCCACTCGTAAACCGACTGGGTATAGGGGGATCTCGAGCGCGACACCCGTCTATATTGGAGCTGGTGTTTTATTTGATAACATATCCATATCGTGTAGCCTGCTTTTGATCATTTGTGGTGTGTCAGGTTGCTCAGAATGGAGGCGGAACTCCAAGCGCAAATTCCCGGTCTCGACCATGTGATCTCGGAATATTCAGTGGTGAGTACCCATAAGAAACGATAACAACGCACCAATTAATCAAGGTCGCATTCAGAAAGGAGGACGAACTTGCGCTAAACAGCTTACAGGGCTATTTGACTCATGCCTCAAAGGCGTACGTGGGGGATGCTGATGCAAATGCTCCCTCGCCACTATCAGAGGCAGCGGACACCGTCACAGAGCTTTTGGTGTCAGCGTCCGGGGATTTTTCTCCTCAGAACGAAAAGGCTATTCGCAATCTCGTGGAGAAATTTATCTCCTCTCTAAGCTCTGCAGATGGAGTTGATGCAGAGCGGAGGCAGATGCCCTTCGCCGCAAAGAAGCTCGATCAAACTATCCATGTGGGCTCTCAGAGGAACATCTCCTCCACCCTGGGACTTGTAGGCGGAACAGTAGACCTGGAGTCTGCCAGTACTAGAAAGGTGGAGTCCCGTGTTGATCGAAAGAAACTGGAGAAGGCGGAGCGGAAGATCCGGGCCAAGCAGGAGAAGAAAGTGATGAAAACCGTTGAGTACGAAGCGTCACGCTTGCTCAATAAGCCCGATCCCGCCCAATCTTACGAAGAGTTCTTCATGGCCGTCAATCCTTTGCAGATGGGGTCTGATTCACAATTTAAGAGCAAGGATATCAAGGTCGAAGGGATTGATATTTCCATTGGTGGGAAACGGATATTGACTGACGCCTCTCTCACGTTGGCTTATGGCCGGAGATACGGTCTTGTGGGTCAGAACGGTGTTGGAAAGAGTACTCTGCTTCGTGCTTTGAGCCGCAGAGAAGTAGCAATCCCGACTCACATTTCTATTCTTCACGTCGAGCAAGAGGTTTGTTGGCACGAGAAAATCTCGCTTCGCGGTATTTGTTGCTCACTCTTCCGGATCAGATTACTGGTGACGACACCCCTGCACTGCAAGCTGTTCTGGATGCCGATGTCTGGCGGAAACACTTGCTTCAGGAGCAAGATGTCAGTCTATCCTTTCCGTTCTTCACAGAAGTCTTCTTACTAAACGGAACCAACAGAAAATTACCAAGAAGCTGGCCGAGATTGATGCCCAGAGATCATCGATGGCAGACACCTCAAAAGATGCGGCCAAGTTGGACCATGAACGTGAAGGCCTCGATGCAACGCTGAGCGACATCCACGCAAAACTCGCGGAGATGGAGTCTGACAAAGCCGAGTCTCGTGCTGCCAGTATTCTTGCGGGTCTTGGTTTCTCACCTGAGCGACAGCAGTTCCCAACTAAAGCGTTCTCTGGTGGTTGGAGAATGAGGCTGGCTCTGGCTCGAGCTCTGTTTTGTGAGCCAGATCTGCTCCTACTTGACGGTTTGTCGATCTATGACCACTCCGTAGGAGGCCAACACGAGACTAACGCTTCGCAGAGCCCTCAAACATGTTGGATGTGCCGTCAATCACTTTCTTATCTAACTATTTGCAGAGCTATCCCAGCACTGTTCTTGTCGTTTCTCACGACCGAGCCTTCTTGAATGAAGTTGCTACTGATATTATCCACCAGCACTCAGAGCGGCTAGACTACTACAAGGGAGCTAATTTCGGTAATTCAATCTACCATTGTACCAGTCGTCCACGCATGACCCAGTCTGACCTTGGACAGATTCCTTCTACGCTACTAAAGAGGAACGAAGAAAGAATGCGAAACGAGAATACGAGAAGCAAATGGCTGAGCGAGCACATTTGCAAGGTTTGAAAACTATCCCCCTAACGGGTTCTAGTTTCTTTACTGACGTATTCAATGTCAGCGTTCATTGACAAATTTAGATATAACGCGGCCAAGTCCTCCGAGGCGCAATCAAGGATCAAGAAGCTCGAACGCATGCCAGTCCTGGAGCCTCCAGAGAACGAATACGTCGTGCACTTCAAGTTCCCGGACGTCGAGAAGCTCTCGCCGCCTATTATTCAGATGTCAGATGTTTCGTTTGGTTATTCGAAAGACAAGATACTGCTTCGGAATGTCGATTTGGATGTCCAGCTTGATTCGCGCATTGGCATTGTTGGACCCAACGGCGCCGGAAAAACCACCGTCCTGAAACTCCTCATCGGGCAGCTTCAGCCTACGAGTGGTTTAATTTCCCAGCACCCGCGGTTGCGCATTGGCTACTTTGCTCAGCACCACGTTGACGCACTGGATCTGAATGACAGCGCAGTAGGATTTATGGCCAAGAACTATCCAGGAAAGACGGATGAGGAATATCGAAGGCATCTCGGAGCGTACGACTCACCCTTCAAACACATTACTGGACAAATGACTGACACAATCTAACAATCTAGGTTTGGCATTACTGGTATGACCGGTCTTCAGAAAATAGGGTTGCTGTCTGGAGGTCAAAAGTCTCGTGTGGCTTTTGCCTGCCTATCACTGCAGAATCCGCATATCCTCGTCCTGGACGAACCTTCTAACCACCTGGACATCGAGGCCATGGATGCACTCTCAGAGGCGCTTCAGAACTTCCAGGGCGGTGTTCTCATGGTCTCTCACGACGTTACCATGTTGCAGAATGTCTGCACCAGTCTTTGGGTCTGCGACAACGGCCGCGTGGAGAAGTTTGACGGGGACGTCAATGCGTACAAGAAGAAGATCGCCGCGCAAGCAGATGCAGCTGGAGTGGCAAGGCCCCAGTAACGTAGATAGATATGATTCCCATCTAGCCTCAGAAACAAACAAACGCAAGCTTTCCATGTCATGTCTGGTTTAGGAGCAACTTGCTTGGGTAAGTGGTTGCATGAATGGAGTCAATAGTAATGGATGGTCTGGGACCATATTGCTTGTCGAAGCTCCTGCCAATCATGTGCCGAGCTGGGACGGTGGGTCAACGCTGGAAGCTGACTCCGTAGATGAACAACTGTACACCGCACTCCGTAGTCTGTACTCCGGACCAAGGTAACTTGGCTACTGGCCAACACCTGGTAATTACTTCCTGTGATCCCGATCATCTGAGATCCTCGCACATGCCTGTTGATGGATTCGACACGACTGGAGTGAACTCAGTGGCGGAACAATCAGTAGAGCTGGAAGACATGGCAGCCCGCGATGTTGACGACCGGACGGCGGTGGATGCTCCGCTCCTCCAAGACAACAACAACATCAGGGGCGTCAATGATGATTCCGACCGACTGCTACTGAGTCCGGAATCGAGGGGCTCTGGAGGAGGTATCTTTATATGGGCCTTGACGTTCTCCGCGGGAATAAGCGGTCTTCTTTTCGGATATGAGTATGTATAACACATTAATGAGAGCGTTTCATTCACACTCATTCCTCGATAGCACAGGTGTGATTTCCTCGACCCTCGTGTCAATCGGATCTGACCTCTCTAACCGCCCTCTCACCACTCTTGATAAGAGTCTCATAACATCCTGCACCAGTTTATTTGCATTGGTTGCAAGCCCGTTTGCCGGAGTTCTCGCAGACAAAGTCGGCCGAAAGAAGGTGATCCTAATCGCTGATGGTCTCTTTGCCGTCGGAGCATTATGGCAAACATTCACGGGGACGGTTGAAGGTATGATATTCGGGCGGAGTGCTGTCGGTTTGGCTGTCGGTGCTGCGAGTCTGGTTTCTCCGTTGTAAGTAGCGTTACCTTCCTCCGTGCACCCTACGATAACGCTGACCCCTCTGGCCTAGGTACATTTCGGAGCTTGCCCCTTCGGAAATGAGAGGCAGACTTGTCACCATATTGAGTCTCTTCATAACGGGCGGCCAAGTTGTCGCCTATGTGATTGGCTGGTTATTTTCATCAGTGTCAGGGGGCTGGCGCTGGATGGTTGGTCTCGGGGCGGTTCCAGCGTTTTTGCAGCTTGCAATCCTTGTTTTGCTTCCGGAAACTCCTCGATGGCTTGTCCAAGCTGGTCACGGGTTTGAAGCGAAAAGGGTGCTGGAGAAGGTCTTTCGAGTATATCCGGACGCCGAGCGTGTCGCAGACTCCGTGCTGAGAGCTATCGAAAGGGAAGTTACGGAGGAAGAGGAGGAAATGAGACGCAATAAGCCTCTGGACTCCACCGCGACATGGTACAGCCAATCTTTACATACTTTGTCCGAGCTGATATGCGTTGGCGGCAACCGACGAGCCTTGACCATTGCGATGATGCTACAAGGGCTCCAGCAGCTTTGTGGATTCAATAGCCTCATGTACTTTTCGGCAACAATCTTCTCCTTGCTCTCATTTTCGTCTCCGACTCTGACATCCCTCACCGTGGCTATGACAAACTTCGTCTTCACGCTCCTCGCCTTCTCTTTAATTGACCGCATAGGCCGCCGACGAATTCTTCTTTACTCCATCCCAGTCATGGTCATCGCTCTGCTCATTTGTGCCCTCGCATTCTCCTCCATAGACATACCAAAAGCGCTCTTAGCCATTCGACGGCGAGGGGAGGGGGACTCAAGTAGAGGTTCATCCATGCCCCTCATTATCCTTATTTCCTTGACTCTATACACTGCTGCGTACGCTGCTGGTCTTGGAAACGTACCTTGGCAACAATCGGAACTTTTCCCTTTGACGGTTCGCTCTCTAGGCTCAGCCATCGCTACGGCCACGAACTGGGGATCCAATTTCATTGTTGGCCTCTCCTTTTTACCCATGATGGAACTTCTGTCACCGGGTTGGACATTTGTCAGCTATGCATTGGTATGCGCCGCCGGCTGGGTTTGTGTGTGGTTCATTTATCCAGAGATGAGCGGGCTGGGTTTGGAGGAAGTCAAGGGACTGTTGAGTGATGGATGGGGAGTTGAAGAAAGCTTAAGGAGACACCATTCCAGGATCGATTAGATATCTTGCATGTAAAAGCAGGTATTTACTTTGGCCTGAAGGAGCGCTTCTGATTGACTTTCTGCATGTCATCCTGGACTGACCAGTTTCGTATCTGGTCATTTAGCAACTGAAGTTAGGTTAATCATAATACAGACAGTCAGGTGAAATCCATTTCCACTTTGAAGGACATCGAAGTAACTGAGGTATGTCAACCTCACTCTCGATAGACCGGAGTTGCTGTGCTCATCAGCTATCCAGAATTTTCTCCAACCTCAGGAGATTTCCTTCACAGGAGATTTCCTTCACAGGAGATTTCCTTCACGAGCCCTGTATCCTTTGCAGCATGAAGGGCCTTCCCAACCCTTTTCGAAGGTTGCCACCTGAGGTATTTCTCGGTGCTCCTCATGAAGAAGGGGGGGGGGGGGGGGGGGGGGGGAATGAGTACTGACTTCCTGGTGACCTCTCCAAGATCGTCCAACATATAGCCTGTTTCCTCGTAGGCGATACCGATCTCTCAAGCTTCATTTCCGTGTGCACCTCTGTGGCATCCCAAGTGCTGCCCTCGCACTCATCGATCTGGCGCAAGCGGTTTGACGACCAGTACGACTCACCCCAGGGCCACGATTCGAGCGAGATCAAGATCGAGTACCAAACGCGAGCGATCGTTCTGGCGCAGAAGATCTCGTTCCGGCACGGGGAAAAGGAAGAGCAGGAGCTGTGGCTCGAGGTCATCAAGACTCTTTGGAGTCCTACCGTTCAAGGTCCACCAGTGGTCCTCCTCCGTCCCATTCCAAAAATCCGGACCGCGTCAGTGAAGCGCTCTGCAATTCTGATTTTCTGCACCGACCGGTTAGTGGGTATGGTCTGCGCTCGTAGCATCCTCCCTCGGATAGTTTCTGTGCTGTCCAGTTGGTAAGAATCCCTCATAGATCCGACTTGTTGGTACACGAAAGAATTGACCCTTTTGACCCTTTGTGCCAGTGCTTGACTCATCTGTCTCTAGACCTGTCAAGGTCGTATCGGTGCTCTCGGGGAGACTACGACATCCAGAAGGTCTATTCTTACAAGGTCCCCTCTCGAGAGCCACTCGTATCCATCCACAATCTGGATCTTGAAAGGCTACTACATCTCCGCAACTTCTGGCAGCGACATCTGATCCATCCCGTTGAAGATACCTTTTATGGCTCCTTCGAAGGTCTGCCTGTCAGTCAGAGACCTAAAGCATGGGACCGTCCTTTGGACGAGAAAGTGGAGCTGAAGGGTCTTTGGTTGGGCTATTACTGTGAGTGATTTCCCCCCCATCTCCCTCTCAGTTTGATAAGACAGAGTCTAACAGACCGATCCGATCGTTAATGTTAGCATGCATCCATCCATATCCGAGAACGCTCAAACTTCTCAAGGGACGTCAAACGCGCGCTGACTTGGACAGTCACTGGGCGCAGATATTTCCTCTGGTATGTCAATAATCCCTAGACTAGAAAAGCTCGGGTATATAGAGAAAAGAGCAAATAACACTAACAACATCTCATCTTCTCAGTCCCTCCACCTAACCATCGACCCAGATCCGCTGAACTGGCCAGCCATTTTCGACTGGATCATCCCCATCCTCGGCGCTGCAACATCTTCTAGGAGCTATTTCCGCGGAATCCAGCGGTTCCACCAGGTCATGGACAGTCCCAGCTATCTCGTCCGCGGGTTCCTCGAACCTATCCCTGCTCCGCAGGGCGGCATCAGGCTGGACTCGGATCTGCTTCGTCATCTACGACGCGAACCGCGACTTTCTCAAGCTCGTTTTGCCTGACAACGATGATGGTGATGATGAAAATGGCGGGGCGCTTCTTCCAGAAGAAGACTGGCCACCGGTCGATCTCTGTGTGGATTTCCATTGGATTTTTGGCTATGAGGGCGTCCTGCTCCCCGGAGGAAGGATCATGTTGGGACAGTGGCTTGATATGGCGAGGGCGGATGAGGCGCCCTGCAGTAGAGGCCCGTTTATATTCTGGGATGTGTAGAAGTCAAGAAAACAAACGCACACGTGACCTGGTCGAGAGAGATCAAATATGTCTCCGAGATGAAATGGACTGGACTGGATTGGATGAACATTTTATAGCATCTACTGCAATTTGCAACTACGCTACCAAATAACAATCAGCAAGCTGAGACGTAAAAAATGGCCGTTATATTTTTTTGGACTTCAAGGGGGAGAAAGGTGGTATCAGCTCTATCATGGTATATTTATTACCGTTTCCATCTTCAAAGATTTAAATAATTGCTCCTTTTGTTTTGTTCTTTTTTTTGTATCCTACCTGAATACCAACCAATCAACGCGGTTTGTTGTATGCCAGACAGACAGACAGGCAGTACAATAATGTAGATCGATAGATAAAGCTCTACACCAAAGACGACAGACAACAGGGTTACAAGAGAAGCCTGAAACCACCCACGATACGATAACTGGAAAATAAAAAACCCACTAGCCAGCCTCTTTCATCTGTCACTCACTCACTCCTCGATGTCTTTAACTTTTTCCCACTGGCCCTTCAGGTTCTCCTTCCACAGGCTGACCTTGTTGTCGCCGCCACTCACAGCAAGGATGTTGCCGCTCAGGCTCCAGCTGACTCGCCATAGCACCGTGTCAAACTCGAGCGTGGTGCTGGTCCATTGGCCCGGGTTTGCCGCGTCCGACGTCCAAATACGGACGGTCTTATCTTGCGAGGCGGAGGCGATGTATGACTTGGAGAGGATACTGGGCGACCAGGCAACGTCCCGAACCCAGTCAGTGTGGCCTTCCAGGGTCTGAACCAAATTGTATGTCTTGGTTTCTTGACTGTGAGGGGTAAAAGAGAGAGTTAGTAGGGGAAATACTTGGCCTTTTCAGAGTCCTCGAGAGTAATCAACGTACTTGTATTCCCAAATTTTGACTGCATTGTCACTGCCGCCCGTGACAAACCTCCTCTGCTGGCCGGGTCCGGGATTGGCGCTGATCAAGCTGCCAGGTGATGCGGCAGGCGCCCAGCCGACCGCGTTCACACCCATACCATGAGCATGGAAGATCTGGTGAGTCCAGCTGTTGTCGCGGAACTCGAGAACACTGACGTGGCCGTCTGAGGAGGCGCAAGCTAGAAGACACCCGCTTTCGTGGGGGGCCCAGGAGACGATGTTGACGGATGCGGTGTGAAGGGAGAAATCGAAAACCTTGTTCCATGAACTGCCGGTGGCTGATGGTGCGCCCGTGGGCTGTTCGCGCCAAATCAAGACCTTGCCATCGTAGGAGGAGGAAGCCAAGATGGTGCCGAACTTGGGGTGTGCCTAGATGCTCCATCAGCCCTATTCACCTGAAATTGGAGAAAAGCTCCTGGATTTGTGGAATTGCACACACCCATGCGACACACCACACCGCACCCTCATGGCTGTGATATTGTCCAGAATCAGCATGTTGTCGGGTCAGAACCACAAGGACCTGCTCTCACCCTTTCAGAGTCTCGACCAATCGGTGTGAATCACCCTCGATCTCGAATATTTTGATCGTCTTGTCGGACGAACATGTAGCTAGCCTCCGGCCATAGTAGTCCAGGCTAGCATCGTGCTAGACAAAGCAGTGCCAGGGATATGTTAGTTACGTGTCCAATCCAACACCTCTGAACAGCACCGAAGACATATGCATTGTTTCTTTGCAGAGAAATATAGAGCATGATGTGACGTAGAGCATGATGTGACGTACAATCATGTCATCGTGGCCAGAATTAGAAATCACTTGTGCCTTCAGTTGCAAGGTCAGCATGTTAGTACGGAGTAGAAAGGGGACGGGATCTGAGGAGCTTCACGGACCATATTTGCGATGCATGCAATCCAGCGTAATAAAGGAACAGTTCACACACAGCACCGTGATCCTGTCCCTGCTCAAGTTCCTGCTGGGACAGCGTTGGGGTGGAGAATGCGTTCAGAGAGGAGCTCACAACGGTGGTTCTGCGGACTTTAGGTAGGCTGCTTGGACCCCCAAACACCAGACTGGCCAGTCCAAAGTCCATTTCCGCCTGAGCGGTCAGGCATCAACAAAGCCTCCATCTTATCTTATCTCTTGATCTACCCCACGTGAGACAGATGCCTCGGTCCAGTTGAAGTCCTCGGCGAGAAGGACGACGTTGACCGTTGCCGCCATCATCGGAGACCATCTTCGCCCTCTTCATTCCCTTCTGCCCGCGACTCTCTCCTTATTCTCTGTTTTCTTTTGCAGGCTGTTCTTGCATCTCACAGCGCATTGCATACTCGTTTGCTGTGTGCTTTTTCCGGCGTCATTGTTCCTGTTGGGGATTTTCGGCGCGTCTACATTCACCTGGCTACAGAGCATTCCTTCTTCTTTCCCACTGACAGAGACGCGCCCTACTTCGCGGGGCTGCTGTAGCCGCCATGGCTGATGCCATTTGTGGACCTTCCAATGCGCTCCAGAGTTTCCAGAAGCATACGTCCGTAGACCGGACCCTTCAGCAGGACCGATTAGTCACACGCCAATCACCGGCCCAGGTTAGTCTTCCTGAGCGGTTATCTCGCGGTTTTCACTCACATTGCTAAATGCATTTGTAGGGGTTTCGGTCCCCAAATCCCAATGCGGGCGTTCTAGATGCTGAATTCGAAGCTTTCGAGACCAACTTTGCGGGACAGCCGGCCTCGGAACTCGAACGTGTCGGCCCTTATGCTGCTCCGAGCCATAGCCATCAACCTATATTTCCTACTGCAGGCGCGGACTGGGCGGCGGATTTTCAAAGGTTACATTTATCTGGGCCTTCACACGAAAGTCCTCAACATCAGTTCAGACCGGGTGCACAAGCCGCTCCCGGAGGTTGGCAGGATGAGTTTCTTAGACAGCAGCAGCAGCAGCAGCGGACTTCACTCCAACAGTCATCTCCAATGCCGACTTTCCAGTCCTCTTTCAGGCCCAATTACCAAATGAGTGGGGGCATTATGCAGCCTCTTCCAACCCACCAGGACACATCGCAGGCCCACAATCAACTTAAGACCGAGACGTTCGATGAGTCTGCTTTTGAAGCGGCGTTTGAACAGGCAAGGGCGGAGTTGGAACGACAAGAAAACGCCGCTGTTGCGCAGCAAGACGTCACGGAAAGCGAGTCGCAGCAAACAGATACGAGTGTACTCCCGGAACAAACAGAGAAGATACGAATTGGCTCCGATCTCATCCTTCATGACAACAAGTCCGATGCTCAACAGCGGAGAGATGATGCTGACGAGTTGGCAAAAACTGCGGGACAGTTGCTTGATAGCGTCAGCCATGATCAAAGTCAGAAGTTTAGAGACAGTACTTTCCTCGCCCTGATGCGTCGGATCCGTGATCGCGAGGTACACATCGAGGGCGATGAGTTTCGCGAAGTCAGTACCCTTCCGTAAACTTGGGAAACAATTTCGGAAGAGTGGCATCGCCGCTGGTATAGCTTCGGCCTTCTGAATTGGCTCTTGTCCTTGCTAACCGATCTCTCAGACCGCGCAGCCCCTGCATCCAGGCGGTCGGTATTATCCCGAGGGTCAACCACCGTCCATCAGCGCGGAGGCAGAGAAGGCCAGCCCCACGATTACCGCCAACGACAGTAAATTCGACAACGTTGAGGAGTCCGGTGCTCTCCACGCATAGTTCGGCACCACCACTTCGAGTTCGACATAGATTTGATCCAGCTGAAGTCGGTTTACGACTCTGCCTTTGGCTCTGCTGACAATATGGTACAACAAAGGGCTGGGAACAGTGTCGCAAATGACACAGCTGCTGATAGATGGACTTGGGTTTGTTGCCGGGTTAGGCGACACTAACGCGCTATACACAGAAGCGGACATCGAAGGCGTGAATGAACTTCGATGTGTAAGTTCAGGGACAGGGACTCTGGTCCAGCATAAGGAAATTGTACAGGATACCCTTTCTGATTTAATGGTCACGTACTTTGCATCTCTATTTTCATCATGTGACAGAGCAAAATCGCAGTGAAGCAAGGGATTCTATTCATGCCAAAGAGTAATTATGTTTGATGGAGAATCTATTGTGAATGTGAGGGGAAAGTACATATGTAGGTATGCTCTGTGGTTGAGTTTTGAACTTGAAAGAAGCCAGTTACTGCAGATAAATCAAATCATCAATTTCGACTCTTTTCTTGAACAGAGAATCCAATGCTAAAGTCGTATTATTGTGTTGAACGCAACCATGTGATACAGATAGGCAGTCTATTGATCACTCAGACTGGCTGTTGGTGTCATTTCAATCTGTCCAACATAATAAGAATCACATAATAATGCACCCCTGCAGTCACCTATTATCCTTCCTCCTTGGCCCACTTCCAATAATAGAGGCAGAATAGAGACATGATTGTATTGACAGGTGGCAGGATCCTCCCGGCCTTCTCTATTGATGACCAGGACATGAATACGAAATTTTACTATTGTTTCTACCACCCTGGCCCAAAGGGCAGGGGTTGATTGGATGGATGCAGAGATGCACTGCATTCCTGCTGTATCACCATCAATGTGTATACTTGGAAGCTTTTCCATTGATTCAGCGGTTAAGTGATTGTCATTAATCACGATTAACTATCATCACCTGCAGTGTTTTCATTCATTCATTCACTATTGTCTGAAGCGCAAAATGAGTTACCTTCTTCTCCCCTCCTTCCTTCCTTCAGGTTATTTATTTAAAGACTCTGACTTTCCCCTGAACTTGCTTTTCTTCTACTGCTACATTTTGCTATCTGTTTACAGTTCGTCTGTTGGTGGAGTTTCTTCTGCCTTGGGTATCTTTTGGATATCGATCGAATCATTGGACCATTTATTTAAATTTCTGACCTGGTCATCTCCTCAGCTGCTGGTGCTACCTGTCTGCTTGATTAATTTAGATCTTGGATATTTCTTGGACAACATGCTACCTCCATCCGACTCCTTCGGTCATCAGTCTCGCAAACTCGCGGAGGTCCTCGCAAATGCACGACAGAACCGGTCGACCTCTTCTGTGCCTCCGCCTCCTCCGTACTCTGCAATCAAGACGCCTTCTTCTTCTAATACGGAAGGAGAAAAGAACAATCTTCCCAACTTCGACTATGATCATGACTATGACTATGACGACGATGAGGATGTCTTCCTCAAGGATGACGCATCACCGCGCGCGTCCCCGACCACCATCAAGATCGATGCATCGATCAGTGTTGTTGGAGACAGGAACACGATCGCCATTCTGCCCGTGTCCAGACTCGTTCGAAGTGGCAGCAGCAGCAACGGCGATGGGAGTAGTAGTAACGACTGCAAGAGAGATGACAACAACGAGTCGGCCATGCAGACGCAGTGTCCCAATCTATCTCAACAGCAATCATCCGGATCCGCTCGTCAGGCGACCACCTATCTCCAACGCTTCCAGCAGCAGCGACATACACAATACGCCGAACTAGCCAATACGATCATTGCCGGTCTCAACAGCGCCGGGCTTCTGACAGACCAGTCTCGCCGTCGAGTGGAAATCGAGATCAACTCTGCAATCCGGATCCATGGCACGGGCAACGTTGTCTGCGCTGGTGTGCTGCCACGGTCTCTTTCCAGGAACACCAACACCAACGCGAACACGAACGCGAACTTGGAACGAGAGGTACCATCTTCTCCTCCTGCTGCTGCTGCTGTTCCTCCTGCATCCTTCCCGGAAACAAAGAAGGAGAGGAATCCCACTTCTTCCGGAGATCCTCCTGCTTCTCCAATGGAGCCAGGCGTTCGGAGGAAAAGATCTAACTCGGTATGAATATTCCTGCGAAATTTCTCTTGATTGATATGCGTTGATCTGAAAACATATGCTAATTATTATATCGCGTATCATAGCAGGAACCACTCACGCCTCTCCAAGCAAAGATACAGAAGACGGTGTAACACTTAACAATATCGATTCCTTACAAAAGAAAAACCCTAATTTTCCCCCTTCGACATGTATGAGAACATGACAGCATGATATCATGATAGTATGAATAGTATGAATAGTATGAATAGTATGAATGGATGGATTAATGGATCAATGTCAAGCAGATCAGACAGGGTCGAATGGATGGCTGAAGTAACTAGTAGATAGATATCTACATAGACAACCGATAGGAAAGAATAAACAAAGATAAAACAGCGAAAATATTAAATGACCAAGCTTTTCTTTTCATTTCTCAATTAATTAAACGTTTATCGTTGATCTCGTCCTTACTAATTTCGAAAAAGCGATAAAAACAAAGTTTTTGGTTGATGTTTGAATCTCACTCATTTGCATTTCATTTCTTTTCCCTTCATAATAGGCGGTTGGTAGGTACGAATATTCGATGATAACAGGATAAATATGGATGTCTATTCCGACGTCGTCTAGAAAGGGAAAAAATCATTTAAACAGGAACCTACCTAACCACCTGACAAGTTCTCCTCCCCCACTTCACTCAAACCTGTCTAGAATATAATATTGGTTTTTTGTAAAAAAGACACATCATGAAAGAAGTTAAAAAAAAAGGGGTGAGAATCGGACAATCGGAAGAAGCAAAGCAAGCCGGGTATGCCACGACAAAGTAGGTAACATTGTACAGTACAAGCCGCGTAATGGGAAGAAGTACATGGGATAAAAGCCCCTGGGAAAAACAAAGATAAACGCCGCGCCGCATTTTATAGCCAAGAATGACATGACCCAGTCATGCATCATAGAAAGAAACTCCAAAATGGTGAAGAGCTGCTGAAATATGAACTCCACATTATCCGCTCGATAGGCGGGAAATAAGAGAGGCCGGGAGGGATTGTAGAAAGCCAGCCGACCTAGAAGAAGGCAGTTCGACTGACATATGTCCTGGCAGGACAACTTCGACAGGGTCTGTGAGACACGGTTAGGTGAGGCTGCTTGAGATGAAACAGACCACAAGACCTACCTGTGTGCCTCTGACAATAACAAACATAACACTCCGAGTTAATTAAACATGTGTGAACAGATAGAAACTCATCGAGCCATAGGCATGTCATGGCGGTGTAAGTCTTTGGACCACTCAGGAAGGACCTTGTCGCGCTCGTAGAGGTAACCACAGTTGTGGCAGAGTGACTGTAGCCTCTGTTAGCTAGGACTGCCTTCCAAGAGACTTGCGCCTATTGAGTGAGTTCTTACCCTTGGACCAGTAGGACCATCCCTCACGGTCCAGACAGCAGTGCCCCAGACCATACAATTGGAACATCTCCACGTTTGACGCTCCCTACAGTGAAAGTCAGTCTCAATCTGATCTTCAAAAACAAGTTAGAACAGGGAAACTGTACCAATCAGATAATGTTCCGCCGCCTCCCCCATATCCAGCCGTATCCGGCGTGCCACGTCCTCCAGGGGTGCCACCTCTAGCCAGCGGACTGAGACTGCGGAAACGGCGCTTCCGCTTGCTCCTTTCACCTCTTCCCAGCGGGGTTTCACTGTCAACATCAAAATAGCCACCTGCCTGCCTGGAAGTATCTGGCGTAATGCCCGCGGTGGAAGAAAACCGGGCAGTCTCTCTTCGGAGACGCCTGATCTGTCGTTCTCGGTCTCCCTCACGCTTTTCAATCTCCTCTTTGGATAGAGTTTCAACCTTGGGCTCCCACTCATCTCCCAGACCTTCGGGATCGTACCGCCATCCGGCTTCGGCGCCATTTGCAGCTTGATTATCGACCTCAGTTCCATAGGAACCCACGCCGCTAACCATACCGCCGCTTTCACAGACTTCTTTTTTCAACTTCAAAACCGCTTCATAGATGCCATGTGCTATAGCACTAACCCACTCTCCACCTAGACCCAAATCGGCGCATGTGACTTTGGCAAAGTCTTCTGCCATGCCAGGCGGATGTAGAAGGGACCATTCGAATTTGTCGGTGTACAGCTTGTTCTGAAGGTTGATATTAAGATTGATGATGCATCGGTATGCGTCATCGGGGTTGAGAATGCTGTCATTGACAAGGGGCTCCTTGGTAACGGTGACACCGTTGGCCCTGCTGGAACTATCAGGTGTTGCAGCATTCGCTGGAGCGGGTGTTGCCGAAACATCCCTTGAGGCGCCAGTGTTCGCATTTGGAGCCGTACTCGGTGGTGGCTTTGTTTGCGTACTTTGAAACAAGGGATGTAGTGCGACTCCTGCATACTCCTCGAGCTGCTGCCGGATCTGGGTAGCAATAGCCGATATCATTGCTTGCGGGTTG
The DNA here is from genome assembly GCF_041956645.1 of Rasamsonia byssochlamydoides. Lineage (NCBI taxonomy): Eukaryota > Fungi > Ascomycota > Eurotiomycetes > Eurotiales > Trichocomaceae > Rasamsonia > Rasamsonia byssochlamydoides. The sequence continues at coordinate 127,671 of NW_027192428.1, read as the reverse complement.
GGCAAGTCCAGTTCTCGAACAAAGACGGTCGCGAATTCTTCAGGCGTCGCCAATGCTTCATGGAGATTCCAGAGAAAGGTGTCCTTGATCCGATAAGCAGGTAAAGGATCTGGTTTTCGATAGCCTGGAAGCGTCGGATTCACCCCGGGCTCCGTGACACCCCGGGGTAGAGGAAAAGGTTCTAATGGCTGGTGCGCGGGAACTTCAAGATCGATTCGGATAGGAATAAGGGTCAAAGGTAATTGCGACTGAATCTGCAACTGATCCGCGCAGCTGGAATATAATAAGTTAGACACGCAGTATGGCAGAAGAAGCCCTGTAATCTCTCAAAACTCAAAACTTACGCTGGTCTCAGCATCCTCTTGATCATCCAATCTCTGAAAACTCCTTGGACTTCAACAGGAGCATGGACTTCCTTCCCCAGTTTCTCCGCCAGAGGAACCTTGTCAAAGCTCGGGTCGTCCCGTCGAAGGCTCCTGAGGCCGGTCGGGCGGCGAGGACCCTCGCTATCATCAAAGTCATCATCATCGAACCCGTCCTCTGCGTAGTTGATCGCCGCGGTACCGCGCTTCGTAGTTCGCGATGTCCCCGCTTGCGAAGGCGGGATCACTGGGGTGAGCAACGCGTTCCCATACTGGCGCAGTCGAGGGGGATAAGAGGTGATGTAACCTCTGACTGGGGACATGGTGGGCGCTAGGGTCACTCAAACCATGACCCTTTTGGGGCGTTGTGAGGTGTATTTTCTTTTGGTGCCGGATGCGCAGGCACGGCGGTGGCAGCTCTCTCGTAAGGTCAAAGCTTGCCAGTCCGTCGCAGATGGAAACAAACAATGTCTAGGATGCTGAGAGTAAAACGGTTAGGATCGTGGAATCTTATGATTGTGACAGGGTACAAAGGGAAGAAAAGTATGTGAAAGTAGTAAAAAAACGCGGTGGTCGATCGAGAATGAGCTCGGGACACAGCGCAGGCCTGGCACGTCTGGCGCTCCTTCCTCTTGATCGTCGCCGTCGGGGGAACTTAGTAGTTGGACTTAGGGCGCTTCGGTCGCGTTTTCTCGTGGACAGTCAGCCTAGTCCCGTTGAGGAAAGCATGTGGCCAACTCTAGTCACGTGACACAACCCTCCGTCGTTGCCTCAGGTCAACAATCTGATATGCTTGGAACAGGAGTAATTGAGACGAATTATTATTTTGCTTGGATGACACATCTATGATATTTTAACTGGATCGTAGAACGTGGATTTGTCCATTGAGAGAGGCGGCAAAGCTAGCTAATTGATGGAGACGGAGTTGAATGCCCATATGCATCTTCTCAAAGCTTTTGGTAAACATAGATATATATATATCCTTGAATTGCTCTTTGTTTCAAAAGAGGTAAAAAAGGGGCATGGTTGACATTGCTCTCACGCGGACGGTGGTGATGGTAAGGGTATGATGAACCACAGGATGCAAACATGACAGGCCAGGCAAAGTAAAACAAACAGATGGAAATTAAAAAAATAAAAGGGCAAGATATAGTATATTTATAGAAAAGGAAGCTTTCCAAAACCCTCATACTCACAAGACGCCGTTCTTTGCCACCTGTAGATGCTGACCAAAGACTGTAGTGTTCGACAGAGGGAAGGGATATCGTCAACTCAAGATGAATCACCAAGAGAAAAATAAGACAAAAACCATGACGGTGGGAAAAGTAATGTGAACTACACGAACATCCGCAAAGGGCAAAAAGGCGGAAATCGCAAACAGAAGGGCGCTTACGGAATTGTTCCGCAGGATTATCGCAGTCCAATGACGCTCTAATGGGCAGGATATATTAGTGCCAAATCGGGCTAGCAATTTCCGAAGGAGACGTACCATTTCTAGAGTCCAAACTCTCCGAATCCAGACTTTCAGCTTCCCCTCGACGCCGGGGACGTTTTCCAATTCGACGCCTTCCCACCAGCAACGCCTGGCTGGCTTCCTCCAGAACAGGAGGAGTTTCTGAGCCATTCCAACGGAAGCATTGTTTGCGATATCGCCTTTGATGTCGGTACGGAGCTTTGCAAGCGCCAGGCTGCAAATGACGGCTTTGTTAGGTTCTGGAGCGCGGTGACCCCAGCGGTCGTCATGATTAAATCCTCTGTAGACAGTTAGCATGCGCAAGAAATAAAAGAGACAAGGTTAAGATTCAAAAACACTTACCCAGCCGTCAACATCTCGATAAGATGTTGCTCGGTACTCCCCGCCTCGTCACTCTTCTTCAGACCAGCAAAAATCCCATCCTGACTCAACAATATTCGCGCTGCAGCGCGTTTAATTTCGATCATCTCATGATGCTCGATGTCTCGCCGGGGTGGGATGACGTAAAAATCCAGGTCCTCCCGCAGGACAATAATCCCTGCCCGATCCTGCAACATGTCCCTGGTGGAGCCTTGCATCGAGTCATGGGGATCTAACTGTGGTGAACCCGACGGCGAAGCTGAGGCGGATGGGATTGACTGTGCGACAGTGCGAAAGAAATCCAACATGTACTGGAGAGAGTTGGGGTCATACTAGAACAAGTCATATCCATAAGAATGTATTCCAAACACCAAGAGGACCGATTTCACACCTACATCAACTGGATAAATGTCGCCCTCGTGGAAACCACCCATGTGTCCGTCGGGTAGCAGACCATTCGGGAAGAGGGAGAGCAACACAAATTCCGGTAACGTCAGCAGCTCATCTCGAGAAAGCGTAAATCGAGTTCCCCTGTGAAGTTCGCATCATGGTCAGAAATCAATACGCGACCACCTTCCCAGCTCATGTAGTGACTGTAATTACCTAAGATCAAGTGTGATATGCTCATCCCCGTTCACATCTAGAAAACGCGACAATCAGCATCAGGTCAAACGCCGCGCCAGATCATGGTCCTGACATACCGCCTAAAGTATTAATTGGAGGACCGCCACTCTGCTGGACCTGAGTAATGATGCTTGCCGCGCCCCCTGCTGCAGCCATCACGTATGTAAAGGATTCGAGTGGACTGGACCCTTCAGTATAAGGAGGTGGTGGCTCTCGATCGTCTGGCGCCTTTCCGGACGGCTCGCCCTTCTTGTCTTTGTCAAGGGCGGCTTTGGTATCCGCAACAACGGACGATTCGGGTGTCGACTCCGGCGGTTCGTCTGGAGGAGGCGGCGGCGGAGGAGGAGCGAACGCTGGAGGCGAGAGACAGGAGGCCTCGGTCACCGCAGCCTTGGCCGGGCTGAGCTCTGTGTCTGGGCTGAAATACAGCGAGGAGAAGGGCGGAGGACGAGAAGATGAAGATGACGAGGACGCCTCAGAAACAGGTGAATGCGGCGGAGGGGTGATGTAAGACTCGTCCTCCACGGTGGGAGCGGATTGATGAGCAGGCAGCGCCGTGGCAGGCGTGCCTGGAGGATCACACTGAGTCGTCAAGGCCGTGGTTGTTCTCTTGTCTCGATGGATAATCAATCATGTATAGGAAGCTGACTGGGTGTGCAGAGAGACGATCGTTGCTTGCAAATGGACACCTGGTTCGGAGATTCTGATTATAGGGGTCTTCGACAACGGCAACGGCAGAGGACCGCTCACAAGTCCGATTGCTGCGGAGTCATTGAGAGCGGGCAGACAAGGAGGAGGGCGCGGAGGAGCTGGTCGGGGGATACGAGCAGGATAGGCACAAGCAGGAATAAAGTATATAATTACAGCACGACAAGATAAGGTGAGGGCTGGAGATGACTAGCGGGTGACGGTGATGGGGGAGGGCGCTTAGCGGGTGGTCATTGACCGCCGAGCGTCTAGACGTTGCTTGCGTTCTTATTAATATTCTTCCAGGCTCTTTGGGTATTGATCTTAGGGCACCACAATGAGAAGTGGGAACCTGAGGGTCAAGTTATTGTTATTGCTATTATAGCATCACCACAGGACATCACTATTGTGATCATGAGCTTGGTATTGTTTCAATAAGTTTGCTGGAAGCTGTTAACTTCGATCAATGGCACTCTGCTACACTGCATCCGCTGCCCCACTCCGGCGGTATGTTTTCTGCCTGCTTTGGACATTATTATTTATCTCCTGTCTATACGGAGCAAGTCAACTACCATCGACGCAATGTATTGTTCATCACTACATGGGCCATGGAGTATACGTAATGTAAACAATTCCGGAATCTGGTGAATGGACCTCGATCTCGGCTCACAAGCCACGAGGCGCAAGACAGGAAGTGTATAGATTTCCTGCAAGCTCCTCTATACTTCACGCTCCGCAAAACTCTGAATCATGCCCTCCAGAGTTGGCTCGTACTCTTTCAAAACCACCTTATCACCCTCCAGCTTCGTGTTTGCCTGAACAAACACTTTCCGAGGCACCTTCTTCTGCAGCACAACCTCCCGCACCTTGGTCCCGAACCAGTCATCCACGTGTGTGACCTCGTCATATAGCTTCGTGCCAGCGGCGACATCAGCCGTGGACTTGTAGATGTGCAGTTTCTGCAAGTATTTTTCCACCGCCGGTCGCCCATGCGTGAGGATCTTGGACCGGTCCAGATGGATCTCAAGGTCAGACAGGTCGTCCTTGGTGTGGACCAATTTGACAAAGTCATCGCCGACATTGAGGAAGGCCCGGAGAATGCTGAAGCGCGCCTGCATGTGAGCCTGTCCCCATTTGCGGCTCTTCGGGTCCCAGAACTCCAGAGCAACGACTCCCGCCCGCGCCATCTGCAGGTATGAGACGTACAAGACGTCTCCGGCTTCGTTGTTGAGGTCTGTGGTGCCATCGCCGTGACCAAAGATCTTCAGGATATCAAAGTCACAACTCAATGCCATAGCCACACATTCGGCACGGCACTCCTCATAGGACGACGCGATCGACCCGAAAACCGAACTCCAGGTTTGGCCCGGTTTGTACCAGGTTGAAATGGGCTTGTTGGTGAGAGGGCTGATAGGTGGGTTCGATACGTCGAAGTTGAACTCACCCGGGGCTGTCTCCTGGAGAAGCTTGCCCGTTCCGTGGCCGAGAAGCTCATGGAGTCCCACCTGCACTTCGAAAGCTGCGTCGCGATAGTTCCGGAACAAGTCCAAATCCTTTTCGGCAATGAATGGGACCGGTTCGTTCGGCGCTTTGGCACTGAGGACGTTGCCAAGAGAGACATTCTTAAAGCCGATATTCTGACGAATATCGTCGTAGTTTGGGATATTGATACCCGCTGGGATGCCTGACCCTGCGAAGGTCAAGACCTCCAGAGAAGTAAAGTCTGGACTGAGGAATTTGTCCTTTTCGAAGTCTTTGCTCCACGGCAGCCTGGAAATGTAGCCCTCCGCGCTGGCCACTAATTCGCTGAATGTCTTCGTACGCACCAGATTGACCTGGGAGATGGTCAGAGTCGATACACTTGGAGGATAGAGCTTGTGGTCGACTTACCATGCTCACCAATCCCTCCCATTCTCCTCGCACCCCGTGAGGATCCCTGTACGTTTCAACGAAACCAAGGTTGGTTTCAACCGCTGGTTTCTGGTCCTTGACCCACAATCTCTGACTTTCTTTGAAAGCCTCAATTGATCCTGTGCTAAAGGATTTCGCATATTGCTCCAGCATCTGTTTCTGAGTGTCATTGGCGGCATTGAGTGCAGCCTGCTTGATGCTATGGGCAATCTTTGCCATCTCATTCAAATGATCTCCAAAAACCAGACTCAACCGTTTTCCTTTGAGAATTCCTTCCAGTTCGAAGGAATCAGCTTCTCCAAGATCTCGGTCATGAGCAGGAGGCGAGGATACTCCGGAGGCGATTAGAAGCTCAAAATCACCGTTAGGAGTCTTCCTCAGCCTGGTGTTCTCCAGGGGCAACCCCTTCTTCTCTAGAAAATCGCCAACTGCCGTGATCTCATCCTTGGTGATGGTCGGTGAATCAGGGTAGTAGGTCGTCAAGTGGCCCTTCTCCGGATAACCCAGATGCATCAGGGCAGTGGTGCTTGTCTCGTAGATCCCACCGCCTGTAGTACTCGCCTTCTCAAAGGCAGCTTGTGTTTCGGGCGTGGCGGAGGCCAGCGCCTTGAACGCCTCAGGACTGATCCTCGGAATGAACTTGGAGTCACCAAATCCCTTGTAATTACCATTGTTGCCCAGAAATTGGGCAGCATACTCGAGGAAGAAGCGCAAATCCTCCGCGCTGACCCCAGTTTTCTTAGCAAGACCTTCCCAGTCACCATTCGACGCTTTGTAAAGGGAAATGATCAGGTCGTAGATGGGCTCCGATTCGGGCGACACTTGGCGCAACGTAATTCGGGTGCCTTCAAAGGCAGCTCTGAAAGTAGCAATCTCTATATCAGCCAGGTTCACTCGACGTAGGGCGTCACGTGCGGTATATTCGACATTGCCTAATGAGAACGAAAATAATGGGAGTTTCTAGCACGCCGGTGATGTCACAGGGGGAAAAAAAAAAGGAAAACGGAAGAAAAAGCCAACCTGCTCATGAAATGCGCATATCGCTTGAGCTTCTCGTCCTTCAGAGCCTCGAAATGCTGCTTGATCTCGAGCCTGACCACCGTAGGCGGCGAATCGGCCAGATAGTGCTGTTTGGTCGCTGCATCCATGATTGATCCACCTCTCGCAGAAGCCGCCGTGCTGTTGTAACGGGTTTGAAGAAGACTGTAACTGTTGTTGAGCGATCCTGCAGAGGAGGATCGTCTCGTGTGATGTCGGAGCTGTAGGAGTCGTTGACGAGCAGAGAAATTGGGATGCTGGAGGAGTGATGTCAAACGACCTCGAAGAGGGGTCATAGCTCGATCTGGGCCGGCGCGGGAGGGGTAAATGACCCAGCTGACAACTCAATGCAATGATGAGAATTAGGTGCCTCCTGCACGTCACTCCTGTTGGCCGCCCCGCGTTCCAGGAAGAAGCGGGCAGCTTTGCGGGAGCTTAAGCTAAGGATGCTAAGCTATGGCTGGCGTATTTTACAGTATCCTCTCTGTATTAATTTTACATACAGATATCCATTAAGCACTATGACTAGTCCATTTTAAACCAAACTGCAGAATGGTATCTCTAGCAGAATACTCTTTGCAATCCAAGTGAAAGACCAAGTTTGTTTCGCCAGGGAGAAACAGATATACCAAGGGGGAACTTTTGATGGTTCATCACGCATGCTAGCACATGACCAAAGATTAACGACGTTTATAACGACGAACATGTACAATGTAAATATGAATCACGCCCCAGCAACGGCCTGGCTACAATAAGCTTTCATATTTATCCAGGCCTTGTTTCTGCTGCCCTGAGGCCTGCGCTTGTGTTCCATTTTGGAACGACGCTGAGGTTCCGCTTCCGCCCCATGGATTCGATACTGGTTGCATGGAGAGAAACTGAGATTGCTGGTAATTGCTTGACGGAGGTGGTGGAATCGTGAATGCAGAATAATTTGGGGTTTGACTTTGTTGTTGTGTCGTCTGGCCAAAAGAAGGAGTGGCCGAAGTTTGCATGCTTCCCAGAGTCGCCAACGAAGGAGCCGACGTAGTGCTTGTCGTGCTTGGTGGAGGACTGATTGTGGTAGACTGATTCCAAGACGGAGTCGATGGTTGCGGTTGCAGAGCAGGAAACGACTGCCCCATCGATGATCTCTGGCGGTTTGGTTCAAGAGATGGAAAGGAGCTCAGATTCAAGTCAGGAGTAATCGAGCGAGAGGTTTGACCGGTGGCCTGAGAAGAGAGGCCATTCGATTTGTTGGCCGGAGTTGAAGACCAGGAGAAGGTCGGCGATGTGACCTGGTTCGATGGTTTCGCCGTCGGCTCCGAGCTCCAGCTGTCCCAAAGATTGTCGCTTTTGGTATCAGATGTCCCATGGCCAAGAACAAGGCGTTCGAAATCGCTTCTTGTGCCCTCGACATCAGACGCTCCAACGTTGTTCGCTCCAAGAGCACCTCCGACGCTGTTGCGAGAGCCGGCAGCTTCATCTCGAGATGACAGTTCCTGCAGCTTCTTGGTGTGCTCCCGCTCAACTTTCGCCGATAGAGACTTGATCAGCGCCATGTACTCTTCAAATTGCTGAAGATTCAACAGCGGCCCTAGACTGAAGGTCCACAGGATGGGGAGCACCTCGAGAGCCAGAAACTCAGTGTCGACAATCTTGCCAACTTCACGGAACACATTCAAAGCAGCCATCATTACGGCCGGCTCTTTCGTCCGAATTGCCTTTAATAGAGGGACGAGTTTCTCCTGCACCGTGTACTTATCCAAAATTGAACTCGTAGGTGTCTTGCTGGTCTTTTTGTCCTGGACTACGCCAGACAGGTCATCTTCAGGCTCCGTCGCATTGCCTACAGAACCGCCACATAAGACAACAAACGCTTCCAGGCCTCGAATTTTGATAGCAAGACTGTTTGTTCGGCTAAATGTGGATGCGATCGGAGGGAAGACTTCATTTTTCACGGTGCTGAAATCAAGAACGGGAAGCATCACTGGCAAGCATTTCATAGCCGCATCCACCAAGCTGTGGGTCGAAGAGTCCATGCCCAGCTGAATGATGGGCAAAATATCTATGTCCTAAGTTAGAGTGAAGTTCTGAGTGACTTGGCTCACGGTTCGGGTTGTTACGAACCTTCTTTGAACTCTTTTCCCGAACAATTCTCTGCCATGACACTCACGTTTTCAAGAACGACCATAAGGCCAGCTTCCTTATTCGTGTCACGTTCCTGCGTAGTTCCCTTGGCTCCGCTAGTCAGGAAAATCTCCTTCAATTTTGGAATGATCTTTTCCGGAAATATTCGGCGTCCATTCGGAAGTCTCTTCAAAATCTTAAAAACGTTCTGCAGAATGAGTGACAGAAGCTCGCGATCCTTCATCTCCTCCAGCAAGACTCCCAGGACCTTCCTCTCCAGAACCGACACGGGGAACTCGGGCAAGACTCGTTGTAGTCCCCGCATGAACTGAGATTTTTCATTCGGTGTTTTCGCTGGCAATGATTCTAAGAAACGGATGGTCGAGACCAAAATGTTATCAAAGTATGGTGATTGTTGGAACTCTCGGGCACTAAGCCGTTGAGCGGGGCGCCTAGTAATGAGCCGGGGCAGGACATGGGATAAAAGGTCTTTTGGAATGGGCCTCTTGCAGAGAAAATCGTTACTCTGGGAGGGAGTCGTGGAGGGCGAGCTGAGCAGCTTTTTGTAGGTGGAGATGTTCGAGTGAGTCTGAAGGGGAGAAACGTGCGGAGAGTTATAAATAGCAACGATGATCAGTCCCAGCGAAAATAAGTCCGCAGCGGTGGTCACATTTGAATCAAAGACAAAGTCCGGCGATGTATAATCGAGATTCAACTGGACCGATTGGGGAAGTCGAGCATCTTGGTACAAGACCTCAGAGAGAGCCAGCGGAGGAAGCGTGGACTGAGTCCCTGAAGAATTGTCCGGAGGACCAGCAAAGGCCAGACCCGAAATCTTCCAGTCGGATTTGGCATTGATATAGATCGCTCCCGGGTTCAGATTGCCATGAACCAGACCGGCCGATTCATGCAGGAATTCCAGCCCCTTTGCGACCTGAAGCAACCCTTTTTGAATCTCAAGCTCATCGATCTCGACTTCTCGCCGTCTCCGGGTGCCATCCGGAGCTTCTACCATGAAGCGGCTAGATCTCGAGCCGCCTTCCTGCGCATCTTTCTCGTGCAAAAGACCTGCCAGAGACGCAGTGATGGGCTCTGTGGCAAACATCAGGCCACCGTTGCGGGTCTCCTCGACGGGCTCCAGGACCTGGAGGATTGACGGGTGCCTGAGACGCGTGAGATTGCTGGCTTCTCGCTTGAGGCGCTCCACCACCTCATCATGCAATTTCTTCATTGATGAGCTGGAACGGCTACCAAAACCCCCTGAGCGAGGTTCCAAAGACTTCCGGTCGAAGATGAAGATGGAGGCAGGACTGCCGGTTGACTTTTTCTTGCCATCATATATCTTCCACGGACCTGAGATGAGGACGGGTTCTGGGGATATTTGATAATGAGATGAGATGTTGGAGCTAAAGGACTTGAGTGCGGACGCAAACATAATGAATGACGAGTCTCGAGAAGGACTCTAATCAGTTGGGAGAAAACGGTAGCTTTTTCTCTTTCTTGTCTTCTTTTTCCTTTGTCTTTTTCTCACTCTCTTACGCCGCTTGTTTTGAAGTCCTTATCATCGCGAGCCAAGCTCAGCTCCCAATCATGCACGAGATGGCGTAATTTTTAATCGTAGAGCAGGAGTTGTCTTGGAGGTATGCAGCCAGAAGATGTCCCTGGTATCTCCATTCATCACTGTCTGCAGTCTGCAGCTGCCTGTCTTTGTTGTGCCTGTATCTCCTGTCTGGGAAGCTAACCAGCTTGCGATGCCCAATTCTAGGCTGTCGTTCAGGATGTTATATCACGTGATGATAGCGCTCTCGGAAAAAACAACCAGCAAAATCATACAAGCTCACATCTACAACTCACTACAGGATAGATTTTTTTCTTCCCCCCTTCTTTAAGCCATTCATACCGTATATAGTACAGACGTTTTACTGTTTTGTATAATCCAAAATATACAATCCAATAGAATTCTCAGATCCCACCATGGAGGTGCCAGCAACTACCGTAGCTAACCGCACATCCGACCTCGGCCACGAATGACTGCGGAGTTCGGCCGGCAACCACTCCGGTGAGCTCGAATTTATTTGACTCCAGCGCGCCCTTTTACAAGTTCGCGACAGCCTCCAGGTCATCCCCAAGACAGGACAGTGACTCATTCACTGTTGATCGCTGTATTTTCTGTTCATTTGTGCTTGTCTGTTGGTGCCATCTATTTCCGGCTGAGACTTCAATTGCGCACTTCCATCTGTTTTTTTTTTCGACTCAGGTATAGATCAGTGAGATTGCTCCCACCATGAGGCTGTCGTGTCAATTGGCTCGCAGCACTGTCCTGCGCGCGGGCAGAACGCCCATTAGTGCATCTCTACAGAGTTCTGCAGCAAACCGGCTATGGCAGAGATCGTATAGCGTCAAGCCGGTGACAAAATCGGCAGAGTTACCCGGACTCGACCCGTCGAAGCTGACTGTTACGAAGACGACCACTCCGAAGGAGCTAATTCCTCCGGAGCAGCTGGTGTTTGGAAGAACATTTACTGGTGAGGGATTGGAGCCATGACGGGTTGGGAGGGTATGCCGCGCTGACCTCTTTGTGTGTTCCATGCAGACCATATGCTCTCCATTGAATGGACGGCCACCGACGGATGGTTGGCTCCTCGCATTATTCCGTATCAAAATCTGAGTCTCGATCCGGCCACCTGTGTCTTCCACTATGCCTTTGAGTGTTTCGAGGGTATGAAGGCGTACAAGGACAAGAATGGGAAGATCCGCCTGTTCAGGCCGAACAAGAACATGGAGCGTCTGAACAAATCTTCGTCGCGAATTGCGCTTCCTACTGTTGACGGGGAGGCCTTCACCAAATTGATTGCGGAATTTGTCAAGGTGGACAGCAGGTTTATTCCAGAGTAAGTTGGCACATACTTTTATCTGGTGGGGAAATGACGGACTGACCGATGACGTATGACTGCAGGACCCGAGGATATTCGCTATACCTGAGACCGACGATGATCGGTACCCAGAAGACGCTCGGTGTTGGCCCGCCCGGTTCTGCGCTTCTCTACGTGATTGCCAGTCCAGTGGGGCCGTACTATCCTACAGGATTTAAGGCTGTGTCGCTGGAGGCCACGAACTATGCTGTTCGAGCCTGGCCAGGTGGTGTTGGAGACCGGAAACTGGGTGCGAACTATGCTCCGTGCATCGTGCCCCAGCAGCAGGCGGCGTCTCGCGGCTTCCAGCAGAACCTGTGGCTCTTTGGGGAAGAAGAGTATATCACCGAAGTGGGGACCATGAACCTCTTCATTGCGATGGTGAACAAGGAAACGGGTCAGAAAGAGCTGATCACCGCACCTCTGGACGGCACCATCCTTGAGGGTGTGACGAGAGATTCCGTGCTGGCTCTCGCCCGGGAGAGGCTCGCCCCGGAGGGATGGGTGGTCTCGGAGCGAAAGGTCCGGATGGGCGAGGTTGCCGAGGCGGCCTCTGAGGGCCGACTGCTCGAGGTGTTTGGATCCGGAACGGCGGCGATTGTCAGTCCTGTGCGGAAGATCAGCTACAAGGGGCAGCTGGTGGACTGCGGGCTGAAGGAGAACGAGGAGGCGGGCGAGATTGCGCTGCGGATGAAGAACTGGATTGAGGCTATCCAGTATGGTGATGAGGAGCATGAATGGAGGTAAGTCATCACTCTCGACTTGATTCAAGGCTCGATTTGATTCAATTGCTAACTGATAAAAGTTACGTTGTTGAGTGAGCCTGTTTGACCTTTGGCAGTGGGCTATAATTCTATGAATTGATTTCTTGACTTTTAACATAGTCATGGTTTTGATTGTGTCGATAGCGAAATGTTCTTTTGTCATGAGGATGATTATCAGGGGGTTTTTTTTTCTGAGAGCGCTATGCTATACGGAGTACATGCTGTTGATTTCTGTTGGTATTCTGCTGGTAGGTTTTGTGACCCTCAAAAAGAAATTGATAAATAAGTAAATTGAGATCTGGATTCGAGATATCTAGTATATTTCTTTCTTCTTTAGATACTATCTCCCAAACGTCTGTCACGTACAATGACCTGGGATATACAGAAGAACTGGTATGCCATCCATTGCTTTATTGTCATTTTTCTGCGCTGCACTCTGCTACGTAGTCTACTACTAGTCTATGTGTTAGAGTCAATGATATCAATCCTGCTCCTTCAATCTCAACCCTAGGTTAGGTACCTACCTGTGTGCTTACTCCAGGAGAAGGTTCAGACTCCAGAGTAGTGTAAGTACTCAGTACTTACCGGCGTACGGTAGTCATCCCCAAATAGGTCCCTAACCTATAAGGCTACATACAAAGCTCAGGGATAGAAAATCACCTCCTTCCTAGTTTCCTCTTCCAGACTCCCACTCACGTGTATGGAGTAAGTACACGCTAGTCCAGGGAGAACAACATATTTGTCATTCCTCTAACACAACAATCCAGTAATGAATGGCCTTTGAACCGTTCAGAACTTCTTCAGCCCAGCTAGCCGGCCGGCCGGCCGGCCGAGAGACGACAAGAGAGGCAGATTCCATAAAGACACGCACGAAGAAATACCAAGTACCCAACTCGGACTAGTCCTCAATCGCCTTTTCCAGACTGGGAAGGATGCGATTGGATCCCCGTCATACTGGTTTTGGAAGTCTCGAAGGCGAAAGCGTTCGAACGTCTTTTTCAGAACTAAAAATTGCCTGGCAAGCTTACCTAACTGTGTTGTATTATGCTGTGCTGACCACTCTCAACTGTAGACCCCTTAAATCTGCATATGCATACTCCGTCCTCTTCTTCATGTCAGGGGCAGGGCTCAAGTCTGACCCAAAGAGTTGGTTGGATCTGGAGTGGGGTGCTGGTGCTGACAGGTACAGAGCATATGCATATGCTTGCTTGGTTCTGCTGACTGTATTTCCTCTACCATGTAGGGTGGGCAATGATCAACATGCATAACCAGGATCAAAAGACACACAGCACATGACAATGAACTACTGACACTCTTCAGGGGCAAGCCGGCCTTCTCTCGACCAGTCTAGCTTTGAGATGACACCCAGTGCAACGACGTCAAGAATCATTGTCCAGGATCTCAGGCCAGTGAAGAAAGGACTGATAGCTTCGTTTCAAAACTCACCAGTCAGCCTTGCTCGCAATGTCCTTTCTCATTGGCAGCGGAGATCTCTTACCAGGATTCACCAGATTTCTGCCAGGGAAGATCTGGGACCGTTGATCTCCATTAACTAACTCCCCTGATCGTCGATCAACTGACCACAGGTTTGGAGCAGCTATTTCTATGCAGGGGGTGGCCGGTCTCTGTAACACTGTCTTCTCTGGGCCCTGGTCCTGGTCACTGGTCCCTGGCAGGATGTACGGAGTAAGTCTGACAGAACGCTAGACAACGGCAGCACCTAAGCAGCTAATACCTGGGTAGTAATAGCCACGAGGCTGTCATGATTTCGGACCCCAACTTCCGCCCTTGCATGCATGGCTTTTTTTCCAGAACCATTGCACAACCCAGCTGGATGGGAACTGGGGAAGCCATAACCCTGTCTGTCTGTCTGTCTGTCTGTCTGCATTGGCCGTTGAACAGGACAGAACATGGTCAGCAAGAACATATGATTGGTGGAGAGACAAAACACATGTTCTTGTGAGAAACATATTTCAGTAGCTGCGCCGGCACGGGTGAAAGCTATGCACGTGGCATCCGTCCCATGGTAAGGGGAAGCAACTAGATATCATTGTCGATTTGTTATCTTCAACCTCAAAAGGAATCATCAATATAGAGAGTCTGTGCAAGTCTTACCACACCACAGATAGTTCTTGGAAGATGACTAGACCATAGGCCATCTGAAGTGAAGATCCCCATCAAGAAATGCCCTCCAGCTCCTGAATTCAAGAAAGGGGTTTCTATTATTCTGCCACCCATCAATCTACCCAACAAGTCTTACCTCCTATTCAAGAAGGGGTGAGAGAGCTCATTCCAATGCAATGCAAACACCGAGTAAAATTAACTCAGTAGACAAGGGGCTTTGGCTATAGTGCTTCGTTGACTTCCTAACAGAGTAGATACAACCCTACTGTTGCAGATTCGGCCAAAAGAGGTGCCATGACACCAGCTTCTTGGTGATCTGCATACAGGAGCTCCAACACCTACCAGGTACTCCGTACAGACTGTACAGTCTTGAATGAATGGATGGATGGACGAATAAAGGGATCATCCATCTGTCCATCCCACTCTACATGCTCTACTAACTACGCTCAACCTATTATGACCTGACGTGGCTTGGCTTGATATCAATGCTGATCTCAGATGAGATAGATGATCGTCAGATGTCCGTTCATAAGCATAATAAGCAAGGAGCATAAGCAAGGAGCTTCTTTCACGCCCTATGCAGAGGTAAACTTTCCTGGAAATTGGAAATTGTCTGCTGTCATGAAGGTTGGTGAGTGTTGAGTCCAGACTCCGTCCGGCTCGGATACGATGTACTCCGTATGTATGCATAAAGGATTAGGAATCAACTCTTCGCCTTATCAGGCATATATACACAGAATGCGGGCGGAGGATAATAGTTTGATGGATTGGAAATTTGTAATTATACGTTCCGCGCGTTGATTGGAGAGACGGATGTATACTTCCACACTGAACAAAAGTTTCAGCCAATAGGAGGGTGTGGTGGCCCCTTTTTCTCGGAGGATGGCCGTCAGTCTGCAATAGCGGAGGTTAAGGAAGATACGGCGTAGTTGAGGACTTAGTTTAGGTAGGCAGATGGGTAGTGAGTTCTTCACCATGAGGCCTAAGGTCTGGCGTCTGCATCTCGTCGACATTCCCTGCTCCGTAAAATGCCACCAGGGAATGGATCGAGGGTCTGGTCACCGACAACCATCCTGGATCTTTGGGTTCTGAGTGGCTGCGCAGCGGCGGAAGCGTGGCCTGCAGGCGGTGAAACTGGGACCGTGCTAAAGGGCGCAGGCCTGCCCGCAAATTGCAATCCTGCTCAGCCCTACGAGTTTACGACCGTCCGTTATGCAGACGCACCAATGGCGGGGGGCCAGGCAGTGCCAGCCCAGCCCGGCCGGTCAGGGCCCTCGGGGAAGGAACGTCCGTGAATTCGGCCGAGGTGGGATGACCGATGACGGATGACGGATGATGGATCCTGCGCGTGCGGCCGCTAGTACTAACTCTGCAACCTTGGAAGGCGCGAATGGGTGCCGTTGACCAATATCCCAAAGGGGAAAGAGCTTTGGCCAGCCGGCCGTTCTGTCTCCTATGTCAGTGTGCATGTCTGTGCGACCTCAAGAGGCCCAGTGGACCCCGTACGAGTCTGCTGAATGTGGGAGGAAAAAAAGAAAATTAAGGTTCTGCAAGCCGTGCTGGACCCCAAAAGTTGGAAAGTTGGACGGTTGCACCAGGCCGTCCCAACATGATTCCTCAAGATAATTGGCTGCCTGAGGCTGTTACCAGGAATCCGGATAGCACCGCGTGTCATTTTTTAGGGCGCTATGGGCTGGCAACCTTGTTTGATCAGCTGGAACTCCGTAAGCGACTACAGAATAAAGATCTGACTGCAGGTACCGTGAGCAGTTTTATTGACTTTTGTTATTTGTCATAAAACATATATGTACACCAGATGATGGAGTATGAAAGGGAAGAATTGGACTCGAGATTGTCCCCTTTCTA
Organism: Rasamsonia byssochlamydoides; assembly: GCF_041956645.1. Classification (NCBI taxonomy): domain Eukaryota; kingdom Fungi; phylum Ascomycota; class Eurotiomycetes; order Eurotiales; family Trichocomaceae; genus Rasamsonia; species Rasamsonia byssochlamydoides. Next base: position 111,440 of record NW_027192428.1, on the reverse strand, counting down.
GGATTCATCTTGGACAGTGCTTTCTGGGGGATGCCGTAACGAATAGAACTTCGACTAATTTTAGATCTGCTTAGTCACAAACTACTAATGATCCCCCCATTTTCCCCCGCCAATACGCTAAAATTGTTGCAGAGAACTCCATTTCATGGCACTTGTAGAAAGTTGACACATTGCAATTCTTTTTCAGTATCCATCCAGACGCATTATTCTGGTCTAGGCTATAGAGGGCTGTGCAAGAACCGAAATGGGAAACAACGGGCAGGTACGCACTTCGTGGTAGCCAATCAGAGGTTGGATTACCTTTTTCCCCAAAAGGAAACAGCATTGTCAATAATCCAATTGAGGAATCCCTGGAACACCATTGAGACCTAGATACCCTACACAGCCACGCTGCAATGCCAGGTAGAGCAGCAAGCTGGTTAAGAAATTTCATATCCTATTAGTTACAACCTACCTAGCAATGCTCGATCGGCTCTGTCGACGCGGTCAGCATTACGTCAATATGTAGGTCACTGTCAGCCCGACGTCTGCTTGCTTCCTGCAGGAACAGACATTGATCCAGGGGTTTAATCAGCATTTAAGAAGATAGCCAACTGCTGCTTTCGAATTGCCGTCCGCAGGGCTGAAGGATTAACCGTCTGACAGCCTGACTAGACAGGTAGACTCCTGATTCAGGATTCAATTGATCCATGGGAAGGGAGGACTAGTTTGTCCACTTCCAACTCACCAACCGGGCATGATGATATCCGTTCCGGGTCTAGAGATGCTAAAACGCAGAAAACTTGTCAAACTCCATTTCTTTCCATGGTATCCTCTAGCGCAACAAATCCCGAGTAAATAAAAGAAACGATAACAAGTATACAGCATGATGTTTGCAGCTTCCTCAGCCTCGATCTCGAACGTGGTGAACGGATATCGTTTACCGTAAGTGGAGTGGCCCACCCCGATGGCAGCCGCTGATGGTCAGGGCTTAGGGCTGTTAGCTTGTTAGCTTGAAATGTCCTGAATCCTTTGGGAAACGACTGCGAAGGGACAGTACTAAAACTACTGTACTAGTACTTGCGGAGTCGGAATTCAGAAGAGATGGGCTATTTCCGGTGGTTTGTCAGCGCAGTCAAATTTAGATGTGCCTGACAAAGCATCCGCTAAGCAGGGGAGATCAGCGGGCCGCGTCCAGTAACCAACCTGTTCCTCAGCCGCCAGCTGTCTAATCATCCGATCTCGACGGAGTACGGAGCATCTTCCTTACGGACGTACCTGAAGATATCCAGCTGGCTGATCGTCCAGTACATATCGCCTGCAGAGGCTAACGCACTGGGCTCACCGACAGGTCTCCCACGCATTGGATTGAACCAGACAGATATGTGTAGATAATCGTTAGGTATGCTACCCTGTATACTCGGTACTGCGTGTACTGGTGCCGTGCTGAAGGCGGTAAGGATATTTTATGCCTGTCGCTACCCCAATCTTCTGGAAAGCATGCGGATGCGGGGGAGGGGATGCATGATGTGTCACCCAAATGGCCTCTCGCGCGAGAATCGACGCGTCATGAGACCCCGGATTCGGCACCCAGGGCTACGGATAGCAGCGGAGGGACGCACAATGATCAGTCAACAACGTGCATGACTTCGACAGCGGAAGAACTCCAAGAGATCAAACGTTTCAACCGCTTTGGGAGATCTCTGGCCAACCTTGCTAGCGGATGAGTAATCGCTCCTTCCGTGAGGTCCGTACCTAGGCAGGTAGGAACGACTAACGTAGCTTCTGTTCTAGAAGACCTCGATCGTCGTGGATGGGCAACCAGATCCGGCATGGGCTCGATGTTTCGTTCCTTCGCAATTTCCCCTTCCAATCTAACTAGCAACTAGTACGGCCCTTCAGCTAACGACGCACAGTCGCGGGCTGTGGCCATCTGGCACACGTGCACCTTTCCTAGATGGGTCCTCCTTCACTTCCAGAACGCTGTCACCCTGCAAGCCTCGCGTCTTCAAGCAGTAACTCGGTGACTGCCACTGACTGGGGCCCTGGCAGCCCCCCGGCCGCCCATGGTGTCGCCCTACAGCACGTCCCCAACATGCAAGAGCCCCTGCTCAGGGTTCTTGCGAGCACGGCCCAATGGATTTATGCCCACGCGTCAATGATGTTGCGAGGATAGGCCCTGAGCATTCCTGTCTGTGTGCTCGTGCTCGTACACTGCTGGTCATGGCCCGTGGGAAGGGTGCAAGCAGATCGCCTGCCCACCTGCTGCGGTGGTGGAAAACGCTCTGAGCTGGCCGCTAGTCTAGACGAACGCCGGGGCTGAGCAGCCTCCTCTACATATATACCTCCACTGTCCCGTCGGGAAACTCCATCCGTCTGTCCTCATCGCGACCACATTGAAGTCTTGTACCAAGAACGTTCTCTCCTCATGTTGACCGTGTTGACCAAGATACCCCACCATGCAACGTACCAATTCCTACCACCCGTACTCATCCTCAACAGGATCGAGGTACTCTTCCAGTCACGGCACCAGCAGTGCTTTCAGCGCCAATGCCAACCCCAACGAAGACTGGACCAAGATCTCTGACCTGGCGGAGCGGCGTCGCATCCAGAACCGCATCGCCCAGCGGAATTACCGTGAGTCTATACCCATGGCGACCTCGAGGAATCGATTACTAAACTGGTGCTTATACAGGCAAAAAGTTGAAGCGTCGCCTCGAGGATCTCGAGCGGAGAGCGGCATCCTCCTCCGCATCCCCAGAACAGTCCCCCGCAGAGCCGGACCGAACAAAGATGGAATTGCCAGCCAAGACACAGTCTCGCTCTTCGCGCTCTAAGCAGGCGACACCGAGCAGCTGGAGCATTGCTCAGAGCGGCGTCCTCGCAAGTGACGTCTATACTCCTAGTCCAGATGAGCGCGGGGCGATGTTCTCGCACCAGTCAAGGCGACAACTTTCTGCGTCACCACCGCCGCTCTTCTACCCTTCGTATTCCTATCACGACTCGTATGGCCACCAGACCTACCCGTCGCCTCCGCCGCCGCCGCCGCAGCACCCCGGCTACCACTCGCTGCCACCAGTACCAGCTCAGTATGGCGACCTCTCGATGCCGACTCAGTATATTGACACTTTGCCGTCGCCACTCCACCCGCTGCCGTCCTCGCCGGCAACGAAACGAGCGAATGCGTTTAGCGATGAGGATATCCTCAATCCATTCAGCATGAGCTATGCTTCCATGGCTGGGATCGACCTGACGGCGACGACAGCGTCGCAAGAAGACCCTCATTTGCAGGTAAATAATCCAACCTTCCTATCCCTCCTCCACTTGCCTACCGTCTCGTTGATGAGTTCTGACATCTTCGCAAGAGACTGACGATCGACAACAGACCCCGCCACTTACCGATTCCTATGCCTACGATCATTCCGGGTCAACGTCCCCGGCGGGATCCTTGAGCGCGTATCCGGTTACGCCGGAGCCGGTGTCACTATCGCCTCTGATATCATTTATGTAGCCGAATTCCGGTGTAGGATTTTTCATGAGTTCGATTATGGCAGGGTTATGGCAGGGTTATGGTAGTGTTATGGGCTAGGGTTGGGAGGTTTCTTTGGTTGTCTTTCTCTCCACGGCTTGACGACTTGAAGGGTCTACGGGTACATGCATAGAATGGCGTTTGATGCGAGATGTATATACATAATCATGTCTGTCTTTGGGAGGAATGGGTATGGGAATAATCTCTACGAGGATAATTTGATTTGAATTGAAAAATCATAACTATGTACAATCGAGATAATAATGAATGGATAATGAAGAATATCGATACGGTGCCATCGACCTTGTTAATCCACAGACGTTGGGGTTGATACTTTACTCCGGAGGATTCCGTTAACTCCGACTCCGGAGCATCGCCAGCGGCCAAGGGAAGTTAAAAGGAAGTTCATTAGTTAATTAGGTTGATTTGCGGTTCCTCCGGATGCACGGACAGGGGTTGTCTTCGCTTTTTCTCTCTCTCTCTCTTGTGTAGGGGCCGTAGCTGAAAGCCTGAAACAATGGCTAGATACCTAGTTACAGTTATCTAGGTACTGTACCTAAGTACCTACAGATACATAACGATTGACTTGCGGAGTATTGACTGGGGACGTGCTTGCAAACCCCCGATTATATTATATTATTAGTGATCGGCGATCATGAAGTTCTATCTATCTATCTATTTGCCTATCTAGCTGTTGTTTAGTTCGTTTCGCAGAATAGAATTCCAGTGGCTTTAAAAAAAAAGGGGGGGCATACGTACTACCCTAGGTAGGCAGGTAACTGCCTACCTAGGGTAGGTAGGTAAATAAGGATGTATCGATTCCATGGATGTACTAGTTGCCGGCCTGAATCTGCGTCGGTCTGGGGAAATCACCCAATCGCAACATTAGCCATTTTCGTTTTTGGTTCGTTTGGTTTGATTTGTCTCGACGATTCAGCTCGTATGCGTAAGGCACTCCTCCATGTGCTGCAAATAGGGTGGTAACCAACGATGTTGGATGTTATTGTTATTGTCCAGCTGTACGTACATACATCATTGCAGACCGCCACTGCTTTTGCCTTAAATTTTTTTTTGTGTGGCAGAGGGGTGGCGGCTCCAGCTGGTTTCCCATTTTCCATATTAGGTGATTACTACTCTTCAGGTGGAAGACTCTAAATTGTAGGGTCAACTGACCATGAAAAAAAATTATAGCAATATGTCATATCATGTCATGACATGCAGGATGAATAATAACCTAAGATGTACACTGTAGTAGGTAGGTAGGTAGGTAGTTTCTTAATCTTACGTACTGGCGTAATGTACGTGATTATTATTGTCGATCACTGATCTGATCATTATTTAGTAAGACCTACGGAGTCTTCCATACTTAATATTAATAATAATACTTCTCGTCTCGGCTGAGATGTGGAAGATGGAAGATGGAATATATCCCGAATCCGATCCTAGCTGAATGAAGAATCTCGTGGCAGGGTAGGTCAAGTCACACTAACCAACTCTGAATTTCAATCTGGTGCCTTTCACTGCTGCCTAGCAAGCTGAAGAACGCTTCCTGCACACCCGACCTCGCAGGAACTCCCCTTTCCAGCATAGATCAGATTATTAGTTAGGTTAGACTAATGTAGGTGAGCAGGCTGCACGTGGAAAAATGAAAAAAAGATGGGAAATGACGACATCATTCCAGTCTTAGCCTCTTGAACTAAAGGTTAGTTTTTCAGCCATGTGGCTCCAGCCTCCATGTCGGGCGTCCGCCTGAATTACTTAACAGGGTAGGGGATTTCCCTCTCCGCCCCCTCAAAAAAAGGATTGATCGTAAAACGGTTTGCCTAAGACTGCGGCTGTGAGAACTCTAATTGATTCATTTGATTGCTGGCAGTTCTTCAGAAGGCCTGACCAGGACCTACATACGTTGGTGCATACTTAGATACATATACCTATGTATGCACAGTACGCCCTGCGTATGCCGTGTATATGGCATGTATGTATGTAATCTCTGCCCAAGGCTTTAGTAAATTTGTCATCCATCCATCTAATGCACCATGCAGTATGATTCATTCACTGAATTTTATTTTTTTATCGGTAGAAAAGAACAGGCTAATATTCCTAGAATGGAAACTGTACTGTACTTGTACTGTAGAGGCGGCTGAACTTGACTCGACTGACCCATGGAACGGTGAACCTGACAACAAGTTTTTGTTAACAAGTCTCTGGGTCTGGGTCGACGTGAAGGTTGGGGTCCGAGTCAGAACCTAAGTTCACGTAAATTTTAATTTAAATTTAAATTTAAATTCAATATTAAAATTAATCACCTACCTTAGTCCTGGGACGGTAGGTACGGAGTACTCTGTACTCCGTCCTCCGTATACATAAGGAGGTATTTGCGGCTATTGCACCTTGCCTTCTTTTGGTGCGGAGGTCTGCGACTAAAATTCGCCCCTTAGTATGCAGTAAGTAGTATGGAGTATGGAGACTGGAGTACGGAGTACATTCTAGCTAGTACGGAGTACTAACCTAAATTCAATTTCTAACACGGTCATTCTTTACTACCTAACTCTGTAGGGAATATGGAGGATGTACACCGTACTTCCGTACTCTGTAGGGCATTGTGACCTGCCAATCAATGCTTTTTATCTTAACTTAGGGTTAGGTTAGGTTCCATAGGCAGCCCGCTTTCTTCTATCATAAAGTACTCCGTACTGACCTGACCGTACACCGTGCACCAGCTTCATTTCATCTTGCTACAGCCTACAATAAATAGCAGCCAGCCAGCCAGCCTCACCAACCGACCGACTAACCATGTCAAAAGGCATGATGAAACTGTCCTACTGGGCCTACCCCAGGTTCAGCCTTCAATCGTGCACTACATGTACTCCGTACACCTAGCCGGTGCCAATGCTACATACACGTACATACATACACATATATACCTATCTCCATAAGGGGAAGTACTCCGTACATACATACAATATAGTTGAATACGAGTTGGAGCACCACAGACGGATTATTATTGCATCTACAATGAACAACAGCTCGTCGAACTTCATTCAGGGCTTGACGTTCACGAGGTAGGGAGTTAGGCATTTATGCACTTATAAACTACCTAGGCAATAATTACCTGGATAGGCCAAAAAAAGAGTAATCAATTGATCCATTAAAAAAACTCATTTGATCTGTGTTAGTTGCTAGAAATCAATAGAAGAAATAAGAACTCTATCTTTTGATCAAATTTATCCCCAAGCCATTCTTCGAGTTCATGACGATGAGTTGTGCAATTCGCTTTTATTTATCATGATTCTGTCTATCCTACCTAATTTATACACTGGAGAGAGCATAGGTATGCCATTTTCTGCTTGTAGACACATGCATACGTACCATCTCTGGTGAGTCTGATTAAAGCAACATAACCGGACCCCTATATGGTCTCGTGCTCGTACTGGCTGCTTTCCAATACCACTCGCTCACCTCATCCTTCGCCTGATCTCTTTGACTGCTCTCGATCTGGTTCTGCCGCGCTCCCAGCCTCCTGGCTACTTCGTTAGCTTCAAACAGACTGACCAGTCTCCTCGGTCTTCTATCCCCTCCCTTCCCAATCCGCTCCCGGCAAAGATCCCATATGATCTGTCGCTCGCTTCGCGGATCCTTCTTCGACAGAAAAGATCCTGGCTGCCGCTTTAAAACACTCTTCCTCTCATCTCCCTCCCCCGCAAAGTGGTCGACACGATCCTTGGGAATGTGTGGTGGATACGCTGTGCTCTCACTGACCCACCTGTCATGCGCGAGATCGGCAGGAGTGCACCCCGTCGCATTCTCCCGATACAGCAGATCTGGTCGGCGCTCGAGCATCAGCTCAAGCATCCTCGGGAGCTGCAACGTGACTGCGTCATGTACTGGTGTGTTTCCTGCCCCATCCAACAGCTCGAGGTGCTTCTGTCCCGTGTGAGCAGCAAAATCGAGAACGAGTCGCAAGACAGCCACCTTGTCATCCGTCTCCGACTTCGTGTTCGTCGCGCGAGGATTCAGGTGCGGATTCGCCACATGAATCCAACGAGCAATTGGCGTCTGTCCCCCTTGGGACCGTTCTGTAAGCAGTGATGGAACCAAAAGTGGGTCGAGCATGTCAAGAAGATCCTGCAAATCGTCCGTGGTAACGCTAGCTCTATGATCGACACTGCAAAGAAGGAGGTGTATTAGATTTCTGCCCTCGTGGTCGCGGACTGTCTGATTTGCCCCAGCCCCGATGAGAATGCGAGCAACGTTGGTGCGATGCAGTGAGTATGCCAGCGCGAGTGGCGTGTAGCCTTGTGCAGACTTCGTTTCGAGCGAGCTTGGGACATTTTCGACAAGATATTTGACCAAACGCTCCGATTCGTCGCTTGGCCTCGAAAGGACGGCACAGTGCAATACGAGATCATCTTTATCGAAACTGTCAGTTCTCCATTCGTTTCCCCAGACTTATCGGACATCACTTACTTCTCAACCCGAGCCAGCTTGCCATAGATCTTTCGACCCCCAATTTGGCCTGCGCAAGTCTCTTCAACCTCTCGTCATGCTGATATGCAGTAGTGAACTCAGAATAGTGTCTCTCTGGTGCCGTGCTGAGGAACCATTCCACGCTGTCGAGGCTGCCCTCATAAGCAGCTACAAGTAGAGGAGGATGACCATCTTTATGCTGTCTGAACCGCCGCCGCCCTCCTCCCGCTGCTGCCCAATCCGCTCGCTTCTTCCCATGGACCGAGAGCCCCTGATAATACGTGGGCGCCTCCTTGCGCTCGACGCCACTGTGATCGGCAATTTCATCAAGCGAAATACCAGCTCCGGTCCGCTTGATGAGCTCAGCAAGGCAGCGTACATGTCCAAGCTTGATTGCGAGGACAAAGTCGGCTTCAGAAACGGTGTACATGTGAGATGACTCTGCCTCAGTGCCTATACTCGAAAATTTGCGCCCCAGGTCGAGCAAGAAGACAAGTAAATCAACATCATCACGCCAGATCGCATACTGTACGAGGTTATACGGGCGACACTCCTCGGAGTTACGCTTCGCTCTGTATGCCGCTGTTAAAGAGTCTGACGGAGCCGAGATGGATTCTCCTGAAGCTTTCCCAGAAGAGATGACCTTGTTCACCCGGTTGTCTTCGAAACGATATGCTGGGAATCGCCATGATAACAGTTTAACTGGCGTGATCTGGCATTTCACCTGCGCGCTCACCTCGCCAATGTTATCGATAGTAAACTGCTCATCAATTATCTCACTGCCAATGCGGATTCCATCGTCATCATGTTCGTCGCCAGAAGGGTCGTCGTCAATGCTCAGATGGAAACTGACGCGGCCGTCGCTCTCTTCTGGCTGATACTGCGCGCAGACAATCTCGAGAATAGCTTTTCCAACTTCTAGATGTCCTCGCAGAACCGCAATGGAGAAAGGGGAGAAACCATCCTGGTCAGCCACCGCGATTTGAAGAGGGATTTGATCCTGGTTCGGTCCCCACATTCTCAATGTGAGGGCTTTGATCGTGCTGAGATCACCGCACCACGCCGCTTCAAATCTTTCCCAAGCATTTAGACATTGATCAACCATATATAGATGGTGAATTGAAGAAAGAGAGAACGAAAAATTGAGAAAGATCAAAATACTTACAATCTCAAATAACCCTCTCTCTTGACACTGGTAAGATCGGGTACCTTAAAAGTGAAAGACACCTTGAAAGGTATCGACTTCCAAGGCTGAGGCTGATGAAATTGCAACTGGTCTTTTTGGGGAGGTCCTTGGACGTCTGGAAATAGCTCTTTGAACGTCTTAGCACCCTTTGCCACTAGGGCCGCTTCGAGTCTCTCAAAGTCGGGAATGAGGGCTTGCACGGCCGCCCTCTTCTCCTCCACGCCTTTGCTTGTCTCCGCTTCGGATACCTTTTCTTCATGACGCTTTCTTTCAATTTCATACCTCTCTCGGGTAACCTTCAATGCCTCCCTCCCAGACCACATTCGGTACGTCCCTTCTTCAAAATCTTTGAGGTAGACGTTATCGTCCGCATCCAGCGGCTCGGGCGGCGACGACATCAACTTCTCCCCTTCATACTGTCGCAGGGACTTCAATTTCTCTCTCACAAGATCTAGCAGTGACGTGCCTCTCACATGCCTAAATTTACCTGTCTGTTTCCTCACCCTGCATCCAGCGGGAGTCAAGGTGTTTGGGTCAGCTCCTCGTGCCAATAATTCGAGGGCAATCAAAGGCTGATCAATTTCGACGGCATGAACGACTGGCTGCGTGACATTTTCTTCGAATATTTTCTCATTATCTTCCGACGACCTGTGCTCGAATTCTCCAAATCTCAGTCGAGCAGATTTGATAAAGTCACTGAAGTCAATAGATAGACTCGCGCCAGCCTCAAGCAATTTGACAGCAAGCATAAGGTTCCCTGTGTTGATTGCTATCTTCAGCGCTGAGTGGACGTCCGGACTCTTGTGGAAACTTCCAGTGACAGCTAGATGATTGATTGTGCGGGCCACAGAAGGCTTGTCATGCTCAAGCAGGACATCGAAAAGCTCGCTGTGTGTCGAAGCAGCCAAGTAATGCAACGGCGTAGACTGGTCGAGGTCTGCTTGGGTGAGAGACGCACCAAGCTGCAATAGCTTTGTCGTCATGGCTCTCGCCTTTTGGAAGGGCAGTTTGAGAGCCAGGACAAGGTTCAGAATGACACTTGGCCTGTTCATAGTAACTTTGACTGGTAGAAGCACGTCAGCCCCAAAAGACGTGACCAATTCATCGACCATTTCGACGTGGCCATTCAATATCGCGAGGTGCAAGGGAGAGGTGGGATTGTCCCAAGCCAATACGTTGATATCGTAGACATCCGGCTCATCTTGGTTCGCGTCTTCGGGAACATTGTCGGTACCGGTATCACCGTTTTTCCTTCGTTTCTCGATTTTCACAAAAGACCCTGTGGTGACGGACTGGAAGTCTCCATCCGAATCACCGGACGCATTGCTGATGAGCTCATCGTCTCCACTTTCGTCATGTGCATCTCGCTGTTCTTGAGCATCACGCTTGGCTTTTCTCTCAGCTTCCCTGCGAGCCTGCTCTTTCCTTATCTCTTCCTCTTCGTTCTCTGCGCTTTTCGTAAGAAGGATCTTTGCGATATCGACATTGCCTCTTGCAGCCGCCAGATGCAACGCTGTTCGACCGTCTGCTAAGCGGCTGATCAACCGGGCACCGTGATCAACGAGGCATTGCACGATTTCTGGCGTAGAAGTCATACAAGCGAGGTGCAATGGAGTTCTGCCAGTGTAGTCACGACGGTTAGGATCAGACTCCTCTTGTGAAAACCAATCCTTGACTTCCTCAAGATCGCAAGCAACGATCGCTTGGCAGAGGCGCTCCGTGTTCCCAACATAAGCCATTTCTATAACAAACGTCAGCAAACACTCCACCTATCTGTCTGAGAACAACTGACCTGTCCAATCGGTTTCTGTGATGGGATTGAAGCTCCCAATCGCCTGACGTCCTGGATCGTCTTTGATGAACGTAATATTCCCGGAGACGTAGATCTTGCTTTCTTCTTCAGCAATCTCTTTCTCCTCTGGCGTCACTGGCTTCGGACAGTAACCACAGCAGTCGTAGATGACATCTTCAGCATTCCCAAAGAATGCGGGATGTCGATGAAGGTTAACCTCCCGATCTTTGGGTCTGTTCCATTCAGCATTCAGCAACAGATCCTTCGTATACAACAGTTTCTCGATCTTCCTAGCATGGAATCTCTCTCCATAAGGGATTGTCTGCATAGAGAATCAGTCATGAATATTGTCTTAATCCGAATCCCTAACAGAACTCACAATGGTATGGTAGTCGGATGCTTCGTCCTGCTCCACCCATTCCGCGACTTCGTCATCCCAATCATCCTTGATATTACCTCTCAGTTGTCGAGAGCGCAAGGTTCGTGAAAGCTTAGGCGGTCGACCACGCTCCATTCGTCGCTGTTGGAGGTAGGACTCTCGATCGGAAGATTTTGGCAACTTCTCAAGGACCAAGAGGCGAGCGAGGCCAACTGTTCTCGAAAAGCTTCTCTCGAAGATTGTCTAAGAGAGCACCGTTAGTAAGTTGCGGGTTTTGCTTGCGCCTACAGGTCTCTGCCTTACAGGGTCAATCCGCGAGCGATCCAAATGCGGCCAAAATATTTCAAATCCCCGGCGAGAGTATTTGGAAAGACGATTCTCGTAGGAAGGAGAGCGTCTTGTCAAGTCAATCTGGTTCGTCTGGGTAATATACGCGGCGAGGGCTCGGGGGGCAACGTAGACTTGTCGACCGTCGTAGGCTGCACACGAGCAGTCAACGTCAAATCCAGTCAATATCTCCGCAATTGATTTGTAGATACGAAGGACTATCTGGACGTGGCGAGTCGGGTATTTGGAGGCGATTGTGATGGCGTTCTTCGTCCTAATCGTCGTCGTCTCAGCCAAAACCGAATCCTTGATCTTGGCCTCAATCTGCTTGACCTTTTCAATGGCTTGCTCTTCGGTCAAGCCATATAAGAAGAGATCGACATCCGAAGCAGGGGCAAAAATCTCATGATAGAATTGGCGAAGACCGCGCTTCGAGCCGCGGTATTGGTCAGGCACAGGAAGCAGGGAGGTCACAACAGAGCTTCCTGCAGCAACCACGTTGCTCCAATCGAGGTCACTCAATGAGCCCTCGCAGAAGATATTGAAATTGGTCTGGAACTCTTTCAAGGTTGAAACCACTGCCGGGGCGCCGTTCGGCTTGCGGTCCTCATCTTTCAGAGGCATGATGTATTTCTCCTGGAGCTCCTTCGGTTCTGAAGTCAGATCGCGTGCACGAATCCGAACATCTGTCGCTTTCCCTTCTTCTGTGACATCGTAAAGGGGGACGATGTTGATGTGGTTGTCAGCTAGCGCTGGATGCGACGGTTGTTGAGCAAAGATCTTGCGCAGAACCCCATCATAGTCATTGTAGGGCTTGACAAGCTCCTCCATTGGAGTGTTTGGATGCGAATTGACATAGTTCAAAAAATCCTTATGCTTCGCTGGAAGCGACGGAAGAGTATATGGAGCTTCCATCGTATCGGGTAGCAATAAGGTTCAATGACGCAAAGAGCGAAATTGAGAGAAGATGAAAGCTTTCTTACTCAAAAAAAAAATCTCAAGGAAAGCCATGGGGAGACAGCAATTCAACTGACAGGTTTAAGTATCCATTCTGGAAAGTACAACAGATCGCGATCTCTTGACCTAAAACAGGTAGGTGTAGGCTGCAGCCATGGACGCGACGGAGCCGGACCTGACCGCCCACAAGGCAGCCGTAGGCACCGAAGCCCTGGTTACAGAGCCTCGGAAGGTTACCAGCCATTGATGTCTCCAGCAAGGGAAATAGAGTTGTTATGGAGGCACTAGAGCAGGCAGAATCGCCCACTGCGGGATCATATGATGCGATCTGGAGATTCAAGATAGCTGTTACCTACCTAGGTAGGTAATGGAATCGCAGAAGTCGGCCGAGATACGCGCACTGATGAAGCTCAGGTCTTGCATAATTCATATGAAGATGGTCGGCGACGCCTAAACCTTGAAATTTTCATTGGACTATCTCACAAGCAGGGAAACAAACAAATATTCAAGGGAGAATTGTGAATGGGAATATGAGGTATGAAGAAAGGAAGAAAATCCCAAATGTCATGTCAATACATTTGAATTCTCCACGTGTAAGAGAAGAAAATAAAAACAACCTGCCCAAAGAAGAGCTCCATCACTAAACGCCGACCGTCATCCGCCTTCTCCACCGTTCGAGCCCGTCCGATCAGGGTTGCTTGATGGCAACTGCCTTCGCTTCCGCATAGGCGCTTTTCTCCTCATCCCAATCGCTGACTGCTGGGAGCCAGCGGCCGTCGATCCCATCTCCGTGTCTCCGTCATCACTGTCATCCTCCTCGTCGTTCCCGTGAGTGGAATGGTAGATCGCAGCCTCGTCCAGCTCATTGACATCTAGCGGTTTCATTCGCAACCATTGCATACGGGGTCCTGATTTGGAACGCTCCGAGACTTTGAAGCCGTATATCCGTGGCTCGTAGATCTTGCCCGGGCCTAAGCCAGGCGCAAAATTCGAAGTCAGCATGCCATTAATCTGAGTAGGCTGATTAGGCGGCGGCTCGGGTGTCGTGGCGGCCCCCGCGACGGACGAATTCAGAGACGAGGACCGGGACTGGTTGGGGTTTGAAGCGCTGAGGTTGGCTGGGGAGAGAACGGTTTCCGCCGCGCGATTGCCGCCGACATCCAGTTCCGGGAACGTCATCAAGAAGAGACAACCAAATGTAGTTCCAAAGAAGGCACCGTCCACTGATTGAAACCGGCTGTTGGGGGGAGTGTAGATATCATAACAGCTGGGACAAAAGAGCTTGACGGTATCTTGGCCAGGCGAATCTGAGCGACCGACGGGCAGAACCTTGCAACCGTTGCAGTACACCCGAGGACAAACCCCAAAATGCTGCATTTCATACTTTTCCAGCATCTGCTGGATACCTGCTCGCGATGTGATGTAGCGCTGATGGATCAACCCGTAGAGCAACTCCGCGGAGCTCTCAATCACACTCAAATCACTGGCGACGCGCATGTGCCTCCGTTCACCGGATCTGCGATACCCCGCGGGCTTGTCCTCGCCTATCTCATCTTCATCCTCATCCTCTTCCTCCTCTTCTTCCTCTTCGTCATCATCTTCGGGTTCAACATCCAGAATCATCTCGAGCGCTTCTTTATACATGGGCACCTGAGACTGCAAGCCCGTCAGGTTGAAATCATCTTCGATGAAGTCTTCGGAGACCTCCGCAAAGTATTCATGGCCCATGAGAGAACAGAACGAGGAGATCCATGATTCCGGAGCGCCTTCGGAGGACGACATGGCGAAAGAGCTGAAGGCGGACGTGGACGGTGTCGGTTCAGATAGTGTGCTTAAGTCCAGCCTTTCGAGGCCCTCGGCCAGTGTCGGCCCTGTCTCTGTCGACACGTTGTCGCGAAAGTCGTGAGAATTCGTTGCAGAGCCGTGTTGCGATTGCAATTCCTCGCTGGGTTGCCGGACTGGCAGGAGTGGATTGGATCACTGCGTCGCAACCACGCCTAGGAGCCACGCGGATTCGCTCTCTAACAGTTTCTGACTGTTGATGCGGTGTTTTGCCGGGAAGATCAGGGGATCTGACCTAAGAATAGCAGCAACGAGGGGTCATGGAGTTGTGCGAAAACACCAGCAGTTGAATGCGATCAAGAGGCGCCTGTCAGTCAATTTGGACGCCTGACGAGCCCTAACGCCTCTTGAAAAAACAAGCAATCCGCAAGAGGTGTCTAAGATCAATTTCAACTGAGTCAATGGGAGGGCTGACACTCTGGAGCCGTTGCCCGTGCGTGGTCTGGGAAGGGTGCCGAGACCAGGTAGGTTGGCGGGGCAAAGTGGGAAAAGGAAGCGGAGTTCCAGGAATTCAGAAATGAAGGAGACGCATTCCCTGGATGCGACCTGGATACTCAGACAATAAATAAGAAAATATTGTCGTTTATACTTACACAGACATGGTGGTGGAGGCAGGATCAGGCTGGCGCTGTACACCGGGAGGCGAGCAGCTTTTGTGTCGTCGACTTCCCGCCGCACCGCCGTGTGATTCGCCATCACGTGCCGGGACCGCTTGGTCACAAGTGTCACACTCCACCATCCAGGATAGAGAACAAGGAAATGTGACGCAACAAAAAAAGAGAGAAAAAAAAAGCCTCATGTCTATACCGAAAAAAGATGCGCTACATCTCAGGATATCATTGATACATACATATCGACTTTCGAATCATCCCAGTTTGCAGCATAGATCCCAAATAAAATGAAAGTGAACCAACCATGACTGCTTAGAAAAGATCTCTCAGGACACGAGAAAATTCTGCCTCACTGCTTAGGATCCCTGCTAATCCTTCTCCAGAGTTTTGGAGCTCACCATCAGTGCCGACAAACCCATTGAGGTTGTCGGAGCCTCCATTCGACGTCATAAAGTGACTGTATCCGCCGACAGCCTCAAACAGGTTCGTAAGCTCATGGCTCATTTGCAGCCCATTTATCGGACTGTTTCCCAGTTCGTTTAGTCCGCCTAGAGACCCATACACTGAGAGTTCTTCCATCGGGTGGCCAGCTAGACCAGCCATGGCCACGGCCGCAGTTGAGTGTGGGTCATTGGAGTCTGGACCAAGACTGCGAGCGAAAACACCCAGCTTTTCAGCAATTTTGCGGATGCCCTTGATGGTCTTCCACAGTCGCTTGGAGACGTAAGACTTCGTGCTGAATCCACTGACCAAATCCAATGCCATGTAGAACTCGTCCCGGACCTGTCGATTGAATTCGGCCGATGCATGGCAAACAGCGAGGAACAACACGGCCAGAGCAGCGACAAGGAAGTAATTGAAGCAGATCTGCTGCGTCCGGTAAATGTCGGAGGTCTGATTGAGCCGAGTGAGCACCCGGATCGTGTCCTTGGCAATATCGACGACCGTCTGGGCATGGCCCTTGTTCTCGATGATACTGGCTGCCGAATGCAGGACGGGGCGGTAGATGAGGATTCTAAGCTGATTCATACGCAAATATAACAGCACCCGTAGTCGCTGTAACCCTCGACTGACGG
The DNA here is from genome assembly GCF_041956645.1 of Rasamsonia byssochlamydoides. NCBI lineage: Eukaryota > Fungi > Ascomycota > Eurotiomycetes > Eurotiales > Trichocomaceae > Rasamsonia > Rasamsonia byssochlamydoides. The sequence continues at coordinate 95,295 of NW_027192428.1, read as the reverse complement.
GTTTGCCATTCCGTGGCGAGTCCACCGCGTAGAATTTGAGGCTTTCTGGTACTTGCTTGTACCATTGGAGGACCTGGTAGTCCAGAAATCCAATTTCATCGCGCTTGACGTCCGTCGAGCCTTCATAGCCAAGGCCAGAATACCATATCTTCGAGCTGATACGGTTATAAGCGACCATGCTTTTCAGATAAGGCATTGATGCATCCTACGGCACCCAAGTTAGCCACGGGAAAAGGATGACTGCAGGGAAGGAGATTAGATTTTTCAACTCACAGGCTCTGGCAGGTTCGGATCAATATCCTCGTCCTGAATCACGAATGGCAACCCCGTACCAAAGCTCCATCGTCGGTCAAGAGAATAGACGGACCAGAATATCTTACTGACCCCAGACCATTGGTCCTCATTTGGGAAAGATCTCACCAATGCATCACGACGATGTAAGCCCATCTCAAGCAACATGCGTGCTGTGAGACCAATAATTCGGTAGGCCATGATATCATCATCGCTGTGGAAGTGGTAGGTGGCCTTTCGTTTGAACAGCAGACGTTAATAAAACGGATTGGGCCAAGTATTATGGGAAAGCAAGACACTCACCACCATGGTGAACAGCTGTATCGACTTGATATCTACGGGCTCCAACATCTTCATATGGAAAATAGGCTTCACGCTCTCGAAGAGCTGCCGTCCCAGCTCGCTTTGTCCATTTCCCTCGAGCATCAGCGTAGTCGCAAGGATCATTTTGAGATTAAGGGTATCATCATCTTGTAGACAGTCAGCGCCGGGAAGTCCTCGTTGCGCAAATCCCGTCCGAGTGGCTGCCTCCAGGAAGGTGTAGAGGAGGTTCGTATGATTGATGACCTTTTCAATATCAAAGATGGGATACATGATCCCAATCTCTTCTTCATAGACCCTGCATAGCCGGATAGATTCCTCCCGTTTGATCGTCCAGATTGGATCTTTGGAAGGATGCACCGCCGTCATGGGCGCAGGTGGCATCGGCCTTGGTAGCTGCGGCGGCGGCGATCCCGTGGGAGTGACGTGAGCGGTAGTCAAGTCATCATGTATCATGTCCTCGGTAGGGGCGATTCCCATGGTCTGAAGACTCGACCTGGCCACGTCAAAATTAAACGCGGAGCTTATAGGGCCATGGAACCGAGGATGCTTAACTCGTGGCCGGGCCGCAGCAGGATGAAGCGGCTGACCGCCGGGCAGCGACCCCGAACGGGAGCCATCCCCAGGGAACGGCTCGAAAGTTAGAGCGTCGAGTGATGACTTCTGGGCATTGAGCTCGTTCAGACTCGCAAAGAGTGTGTTGACCTGTTCCTGAAGGGTGCTCAGCTGCTGTTTCATGGACCGGAACTCCCTGCAAGATGACCCAGTCAGTTCGGATCCCGAGACATAGGATGGAGGTCAGCAAATACATACTCTGAGTCCTTGAAATTGCCATTGCAGCAATTTGGGGCGTAAAGGCCTATCAAAGAAGTTCAGTGGGGTACGGTTCGAGATGAAAGAACGCATAACTTACACTCGAGATTCAAGTGGCCACAACGTTGACAGGGCACTTGGCCGTTGCATTTGATCTTGCGTCTCTTGCATTCGTTACTGGCGAATCAGGTGGTGTCAGATCGCCCAATGGAAAGGAACAAGGGTCTTGACTCCACAGGTTCTGGGGCTATCAGCATACCATGCGATCGAGATATATCGATTCCGCTTTGCGCGCGTATGTGTTCCGCTGTTTGGTTCCGCCTTTCTCTTCGCGTCGCCGTTTGGGGCAGCGACCGAACTGCCGGTGGTCGCTTGCGGCGTGGATCCGTTGGCATGAGGGGACTCTGAAGCCATGTCTCCGATGCCCTCAGGGTCGAATCTGCTCTGTCTACCGTGCAAAAGAGGTAGATTTTGTCCACGGAAAGCAGTGATGCAGATGCGGAATGAAAGTTGCCGGGTGGAGATTTGCGGGGAACCTCCGGGGTCGTGCGACAGATCTAAGCCGCCAATTGCCTTTTGGCCCAATCATAAGTTAAGAATAAGAGGTGGATTAAGAGATGAATAACTTAGTGGATCCATGCCACGAGGTACGAGCATCTACGGTTGTCACTCCAAGCAACAATGCTGGGTCAGGATAAGGTAAATCCAGAGGACGAACAAATCCCATCTGACTACTTAACTAGTTTAGAACTGGAGAAAGATCGATAAGCGCAGAAGATTAACCCAGTATTCCAATTTCCAGTACATTTGTCACTAGCTCGTCTCATCCTGACAAATGCGAGCACGAATAGCAACGCAATTAGTGCAGAGTCGAGTGTCGATCTCAACTTTCCAGAGGAGGCCATATTTTCTACTGCAGACTTTCGCGGATCCGGAGCAGAGCAACCTCAGCAACACTGATCGCTGCCGTTATAGCTCCGATAACGGTCCGCTTTACAATCTGTGCTTGTACAGGCCGCTTCTTTGCCCAGAAAAGAGCAGCCAGCGCAGCGACAAGCAAGAATCGGCGAAGGACAAGTTGTCTCCGACGTCGTTGAGCGGCCTGGGGCGTGTACTTGACCGTCCAGTGGCTCCAGACGGGGAACATGCATCTCAAGAAATAGTCAATTTGGGAATACCTAATTCTTCCTCGTCAGAACACCTCCTACTATGCTCATGCACGTATCTACCATTGTCAGAGGTGGAGAGGTGTACTCACGGATAGACCGTTGAATTCCAGTCCCGCTCATTCTTATACCAGCTGGTGCAGCCTCCTTGATGGAAGGTGGTCCGTTTGAGGGCGGTTTGGACGTTATTCGTCCAATTTCTCTCCGCCTCCTCCTTGACTTCCCAGGTGCTGACGTCGCCCTTCAGGATTGGCTTGATGAACTTGAGGGAGTATTCGACAGCGTTTTCGGACGCCATGATGACACTGGAGTGCCCGGTGGCAGTATTAGGCCCAAAGATCATGAAGAAATTGGGGAACTTATCCATGGCTATTCCGAGGTACGCCTGCGGGCCACCTCGTTCCTCCCAGACATCGTGAATGCTCCTTCCGTCTTTCCCTAGCACGCGTAGAGGGTGAAGCCAGGCGTTGGTCTCGTATCCGTTCGCCAGAATGATCGCATCGGCGGGCAGTTGCACTTCTTCCGGTGTGTCAGGGGGTTCGTGAGGACTTGATCCCAAGGTAACACTCTTTGGCTGAACGCTCTTAAGCGGTCGCGATGTCAGTTCGATGTTGGGGTGGTTCAGACTATGGAACCAGCTTCCGCCGATGATGCGGCGCTTGCAGCCGACCTGATAGCTCGGGGTCAACATATCCTGATACTGTGGTGGAACAATTTTTCGCATGTAGCTCAAGAACTGTCTCTCCACTGCATGTCGCCTCCTGTGCGTGTAGCCATTGTTTGCGAACAGCTGAAACCAGTCGTATTCTTCAAAGCAAAAAATATAGAACCGAAGCAGGCGCATCAGACCAGGGATCTTCTGCATCAATGTGGGGGCGTATCTTTCCCACTTCTCCTGTACCTCTTGGGAAAAGTGAGGGCTAACCCATGGCGGGGAACGCATTAACTGCGTGACCGACTTGACATTGTAAGGAGGCTTGACTAGCTCCGGCACCACCTGGGCGGCACTGCAGCCAGTGCCGATCACGATCACATCTTTCCCTTCCAGGTTCACGTCGGACTTCCATCGGCCTGTGTGGATGAAGTCTCCTTCAAACGTCTCGATTCCCGGGATGTCCTGAGGCCAGACCTTGGGCTCAACCAGACCGCCCACGGCGCTGACAACGATCTTGGCCCTTACGATCTCCGTGGCCACATAGACGCTGCGCTCGCCCTCAGCAGCAACCTTGTCTTGACGCTCCTTCGCTGACAAGTCGCCGGTGCCAGGGACGAGATGGCCCAAGGTCACCTCCCACTCTTCTTCATCCTCCAGCCACCGCAGCTGCTTGACCTCGGTATGGAGCTGGATCTTGTCAACAATGCCATATTTGGCGCAGACTCCGGCCAGATACTCGGTGATTTCCAGCCCTGAAGGGAATATCGTGGTCCATTGCTTATTCTGGGCAAAGGAGAAGGAGTAGAAGATAGCCGGTCTGCAGACGTTAGCAGACGTTATTTCAAATGTAAGCCCTGCAGTCTCTGGACAGATGACGAGGCAATCTCACACATCACAAGCGACACCCGGATAGCGGTTGATCCACCAGGTCCCTCCGATGCCAGACTGCCGCTCGAAAATCCGGAACTGATCGAAGCCCAGGACTTCTTTCAGCCGGCAACCCATGGCAATCCCCGATTCACCGGCTCCGACGATGACGACAGGGTAGTAGGTGTACGCATTTTTAGCGTATGCCCTATATCTATGAATGGAAGCCGTGGATGTCGGCATGCTAGCAAACGCGAAATTTCATCAAAATGCAACGTATGGAGTGACTATCGGGAATCATCAAGCTCGCATGCTGCTCGTTCAAAGAACAGGGCGCAGTATTTGAGGGGCATGTCTCGAAACCCCTCACGGGTCACCCATGTTATACATGGTGGTAATGTACATACATACCGCACTGTATACATAGCATATGCATGTATCTTGTATTCCTAGAAGCTTCTGATGCGGGGAAGGCTGCGAAGAACCGATGCCAAGCCGACGATCAAGATAATGAATTACCTAGGCAGGCAGGTATTCGATCGGTGGTTTTCACATGCCTCGGATAATGCGACAGTCTTGTAATTTTGAGACTGACAAAAGAGATCTAGATCCCGACATTTGGATCCTTCGTCCTAGTATCCTCCATATTCTTCGACGGGCCCACCCAAGGTTTGTACTCGGGCCGAAAAGGATTAGCTTCTCCACATAATAAGATAGATGAAATGAGATCTTGTTCAAGGACCAGTTGCTCATTCCATTTTCAGAAGCTAATTGATCATCTCTCTGCCGATTACTGGGAGACTGATGAGGTTTCAACAATGGTCCTGTCACCGTGTTGATGCCGTGGGGCGACGTCTGCTGTTGTTGCGGACAGAACCCCGGTGCGCAGGAAATCATCCCTTGCGTCTCTTCTCGACCAGTAATTCCACGCGTCCTGTCGCATCTCCCTATCAACCTCTAGACGTCCTGCAAGATGCCAGCATAGACGGATTCCGCGAGAAGTGCTTCCGACCGGAGCGTCCTGCCATCCTTCCCCGCGCTTGTTTCCGTGTTCTGCCGGCCTGCGATCGCTGGTTTACGCGCGGATCCTCTCCTGCACTGGACTACGACTATCTTGAACAGTACGCAGATACCTTCGTACCTCTAGAGCTTACACAAACATCTCCGCCATCGCAAAAGCGGGGTAATGACGATGGCGAGTCCGGCGCGACAGAGACAAGCTTCCAGCGATTCCACGCACCGCTGAGTCTCTTCCTCGAGTGGACGCGATCAGCTCAGACACAGTCAGGTCAGACGCAGTCAGCGCGCCTTTACCTCGCACAATGCCAGCTCAGTGATATGCCTCCAGGTCTCCGTGAGGACCTTCCCACCCCGGACCTGGTGTCTCAGGCAGGCAGAGGAGATATCTACGATACAAACATTTGGATGGGAATCCCGCCTACGTACACACCCCTTCACCGCGACCCGAATCCGAACCTTTTCGTGCAGCTGGCAGGAAGGAAGCAGGTCAGATTATTGGCACCGGATGAAGGTATGCGTGTCTTTACACGGGTTAGAATGGAGTTAGGACAGAGTGTGGGACGAGAAGCGGCGGCATTCCGAGGTGAGGAGATGATGCAGGGACGTGAGAGGACGCTACTGGAGGAAGTGGTCTGGGGCAATGATCATTTGGGGAGTCCAGCACTTCTTCCTGAAGAGATGGGGTACGATGGTGTTCTCGAAGCAGGGGATGGTTTATTCATTCCTAAGGGGTGGTGGCACAGTATCAAGGGTGTGGGAGATGGCATTACGGCGTCGGTATGTTGACCAGAGAGTACTACTACTTGGAGACGTACTGACGTATTGCCGTTAGGTCAATTGGTGGTTTCGGTAGAGTAAGCTGAGCTCTTTACCAGGAGTGCAAATTCGAAGATACTAGCTTTGGCAAGGTATCGTACTTGCGGAGCTTAGCTGAGACAGCGTTGGCAGATCATACGACTGGCAACCGCAAGTTACCCTCCAAGCAGCATATCAATGACTGGAAGCCGTGATGCTCATCAGAAATCTAGTCTACCATCAATACTCCGACTCGCTGACCACAGTCGAAAGGCGTAATCTACAGTCAAAACGACACAATCAAGCAATTCAGGCTAAGAAAAGAAAGACATAAAGAATTAGTCAAGAGAACCAAGTTCATATTGACTACATTCGTAGCAATGAATCAGTGTTCGTCAGTAGATATGCTTCTATAGAACTAACGTGGTGAGCGTCCCTTCTAGAAAGCTCTCCGCGGAGCTCTTGGCGTCATTCCTTGTCATTGCAGTGCTCTGGCAGTATTCTCCACCTCCCCGCGGCAGACCCTCTTCTAGAGAGCTGTTATTTATTCCATGACAAGCGAATGACGAGAATCAGTTTTGTTGTGTCGTTCTTCTTCCTTCTCTTCCTTCATTCGTGTATCTATATCTCCTTTGTCAGCGCCACCACAACCACCACTGTTCGTCAACCCTCCGGGGAAGATCTTCTAGCAGCATCCAACACCTGCCCCGCTCGTCTATTCTCCTTCGACGATCCCTGTCCATCAGAGGAATCGCAAGAAGAAGAGTGCATGTACCACAGCGTCTACCGTGCAGCGGCACGTCTGCATCCACTGCTCCGATCGTCATCGTCCGCCGCCGTCCGCGCTACCCCTACGAGTCTTCAGCAACAACAAAAACGCACCATGTCTTCCGACGCCTCCTCCTCGACTACTCCTCAAAACAACGCCGAGAAACCGCAGGAGCAACAGCAACAGCAGGAGCAACAACGCCCCACGCTAGGTCTCCCGGCCCCGGAGGCGGGCGATGATGTCTCGAAGCTCGATGTCAGCGGCGGAGGAAGCACCATCTCACTAGACCACCTCGGGCCTGTTGTCGTCAATCAGGATGGCACCATGAGCCGCATCGCGAACTGGGACAAGATGACGGACATCGAAAAGAGGAACACCCTGCGCGTGCTGGGGAAGCGCAACAGGGAACGTATGGAGGCGCTGAAAGCCGCAGGGGTGCAACCTGGTGAGAAGCCGCAGGCGGGTGAGGGTACATCAGCGTGATGATTCAGACGAATTCGAAGGGTGGAGTTCTTGAGCGGTTCTTCTTCCTGGTGATTTTTTTTGGCTTGGAGTAAGATTGGAAGACGGATTTCCGACCGAAGGTGGCGTTCTCATACGATGCATAGATATCATGTTATCGCATATACCGGAGTTGTCAATATACTGATTTATTTATGCGAATGATCATTATACCTATCAATCTGAACAATAAAACGATTTCATGATTCCTTCACCACCACAATTTTTTTTTTAAATTTCTTTTTCCCTTTTCAATCTCTTGCTTCTGTCGTTATTACTATTTCCCTGTTGGATCCTAACCTAACCCAACCTAATGGTTCCACCTATCTAGGTACCCTTTCCAACAGACACATCACTTGTGGTGGTCGTAACAGAAGAGCCTGAGCTGTCCCCTCTCTCCTGCCGCCGATAATCATGACCTGCACTTGCATCTGCACCTGCATCTGCCTTCGTTGTTATTGTAGATGTTGTTGTAGATATAGTAGGAGCGAAAAAGCAGGCATTGTCTTCAAAATGCAGGAAATGCGAAATCTCAGGCAACGTCGGAGGAGGACCTGTTTTGGCATCGTTATCTTTGCTTTCTTCCCTCATCTGGGAATGGAATGGTTATTGGGTATATAGTTAAGGAGACGGATGTCTCTTGGTTAGACGAACCGGGAGGGTTATCTCTGCTAGGTGTGTTCGAATCAGAAATAGCGGTGGTAGTGGTAGTAGTAGTGGTGGTAGGAGATTTTTCTGCTGCAGGAAGAGCCATGGTGAAACACGTGAGAGTTGCTTGCTCTCGTGGATACTGACAGTCAACTCGAGGCAGTTTCAAGAGCGGAGATTATGAGCCCTGCTCTACTGTCTGCAGGCGTGGATAATCCGAGAAGCAGGGTGGATAGATATATACTCGAAAAGAAAAAAAAAGGCAATGTCGCTATTGTACTGTATAGATATCGCTCAATAGATCTTTTCTTGTCTTGGGTTATGTAGTCATGCTTATTTTTCCTCTTATCGCACTCTCAGAAAAAAAAAGCTATTAGCTGCCAAAGCTTCATATTGTGATTGATCAACTGCTCTGACCATTATTATTAATTAACTGGCGTAATATTGTTTGTCGAGAATGATGAGATCAGGTGATATCATCTCATCCATTGAGATGACACTAGCAAGGCCGCTGATAACCGCCCTTGGAGACCTCTGACCACCTCTCTTAGGTACCCGAGTCTGTATGTAAGTCAGATGACCTTGAGGATACTAGGCTAAAGGCAAGAAGTACATCAGAGTTACTGCAGCATTCATAGGCAAAAAAAAAAGTAGACCCCATATCAATACAAATAGTATAGTACATACATATAGATATCTGTTAAAGAATTCCCGACGCTATACTTATCGGTGTCTGACAAATTTCAATATTATCTAACTTAAATTTAAAGCAGAGTATAATCAAAATTGAGTAGTAGAAATTCGTTTGCTCTATAAGCAAAAGATTGGACTGTAAAATCAATATTAAACTCATTATATATACATATATGGCAAAGAGATCAGCGAGAAGTGAAGAAGACACTCCTGCAATGACTCACGCTCTAATCACAAACATACAACAACCAGAATTTTGGCGAAAAAAGCTGTGCGCATGTAAGTGCCTACTTACAAAAAGGCTGACCCGGAGGTGCATGGGAATTCCAAACAACAGCACAGTCACCATCACAAAGAATACCCATAGAGCCGTCATTACAAGAAACACAGCGAAGGGGAGGACCACCATCCAAATCACCATTACTGTCTACACAGACAGGACCGCCACAAAAATCTACCTCATGCAAACCACTGGCACATGTGTCTCGCTATAGGTAGGTATTGGAGATTATCATGTTAGTTAAGCTATGACTCAACAACAATAACGACAACAACATGTGCTGCTGCTGTAATTGCTAACTTCTCCCAAGTTATCCTAGAACTTACAGCTTCAAGTTTTGTCTTCGGGCTCAGAACTTCATCGATGTCCACCCTCTGGTCGGAAATGGAATCGAGAGCACCACTGAGAGTTCCCATCGCCATCATGGCAATCCAAATTGGATAAAGCATTGTTGGACGCATATCGACAAGAGAAGCAAAGGCTTGGCTTGATTTGATTTGGCGATGAGTTGCGACAAGCTTGGTACAGTATGAGAATTATCTGCTGATGCTGAATTGCGAAAGATGAGAGGAGATATGCCTCAATCAGTCTCTTGTTATTGTTGTTGAACTGAGAGTTGAATTGAGTAGGAACGAATGCGAATGGCTTGATTCTCAGTATAATCGACGAGATACCTAGCTGGCTATATATACTACTGTACAGTAGGGCTGTTGAGGATGTCATATCCCAACATCAATAACCCAATATCATAACTACCAAGCTAGCTAGACCCGGATAGGATCGATGCACTACATTGGAGGCCAAAGCATACCACTATACGAGTCAGAAGCAGAAGAAACCGACCTATAGGGATTTATCCGGATGCCCCTTTCCTGTCACCTGTGAGGCTGTAACATAGGTACTCTGTTATGGACAATTGATTCAACACGCCGCAATCCACTTGACAGGGATGTAGATCTCCTTTAGGAATAGGTAGGTCGATCATAATTGTGGAATTGCCAGCGTTTGCAAACAAAGCGATCATTACATACCCATGATCCAAAATTATGTACTCCGTACAACAAAGGAGATGTCGGGAAGATAGTGAACCCCCTAGGATCTAGATTCTAGGCATAATCTCCCTAGGAGACACCATCTCCATCTGTGCTAGTGCCATTCTCAACAACCTCTCCTACATACTCTGTACGGAGTACAATGCACGTACAGTATACAAAGGATAAGCTCAGGAAAGAAAAGGAGAGGAAGAAGAGGAGAGACTGGGCTCTCTTTGTACAGTAAAAGGGGCTTCCTACGAGCCCTAACATTCTTCCTCTACCTCTATGATATTATTGGCTGTAAATGGTTGGAAATCAATTGTTGGAGGAAAACACTACTGTAGTTACGTGTTTTTAGATGAGACATCTTCCTGGCTTATTATACCTAGGTATCTAGTACCTACATCTAGATCACTGCATGGATGGCCCGCTAGATACGGAGTACAGCTGGTGCCGGTGCTGGTTGAATGGGGAACGCGGGGTAGGGAAAACGTCATACCCTATAACGGTAATTTACTGTAATTACCACTTCCGCCTAAGGGCCTTCCACGGTCTACTGTTGGTACGGTAATTTTCCAAACGGTATTTTATCAGCACACATCCCTATGCCTAACGGACCTAACCCCATCTTTCAACCCCGCCAGTCATCATAAAATAATAACAAGGCGCAATCGATCAATCAACCTACTCGATCAACATTTCAGACCCAATCAGTCCAGGCTCCTGGCATTGGAATAATCATCCTGTTCTGCAACATATATACTTATCGCAATGACCGAAGAACGAAAGCGCTTCGAGCCCAAGCAGCCCGTCCAGCTGGATCCTCCCAAAGATGACCCGATAACGATGGAAGAGCTGTCGAAATGCGATGGTATGGATCTAAGTCTCGTCTAGTTCGGTTCCTGTTCCTGTTCCTGTTCCGCCTTTCCGTCCTAAAACGAATTGTCGATTTTTTTGACATTGTCAAATAACTCGATTTCGACCGCAGGAACGGATCCAAACCGTCCCACCCTCGTCGCTATCAAAGGCACTGTCTTTGACGTCAGCAAGAACCCTGCATATGGCCCTCAGGGTCAATATCACGGTACTTATATCGCCTCACCTCCATTTTTACCTGCTCCAAGCTAATGCGATGGCAGTCTTCGCCGGCAAGGATCCCTCTCGCGCGCTGGCCAAATCGTCCCTCAAACCCGAAGACTGCCGACCGGACTGGTACGATCTGGATGAGAAGGAGAAGGCGGTTCTGGACGATTGGTTTACGTTCTTCAGCAAGCGCTACAATATCGTGGGGCAGGTGCAGGGCGCCACCAACAAATAAACGAATCAGCTCAACTCAATTGAACGATAGACACGACTATATGATGCAGCATGATGCGGCAGATTGATATCCTGTGAATATAATATCTCTATGAAGCAGGGGAAAAAATAATGCTTGGATATACACGTATATACATATCTACATACATACATACAAGCGCAAAATTTATGTCGTAATTACCTACAGAATTGCCCTATCATATCAACTTTTGGTAATTCACCCCAATTGAAAAAAAAACAAACCCCGGCTGTACATGTACAGTACATCAAGCTTTGCCCTTCCGCATCTTCCTCTGCATGCGCTTCCTGGCAATGATCCGATTTCTCTTGGCCAGCTTGTTCTTCTCCTCCTGGTCATCGCCCGCACCTTTGCCGTCGCCGTCCTTTGTCTTTGTCTTCTTGTCTGCTTTTCCTCCGTCGCGACTGGCCGATCTCTTCCGCTTCGTCCCTCTCTTCGGTTGGTCAGAGGATGCAGTCTCCTCTTTGGCCTCGTTCGAGGCCTTGTTATCCTTCTTCTGAGCAAGATCCCTCTTCTGAGCCTTGCTCAGATTGCGCATCTTCTCCTGGAATTCCTTTCTGCGCTTGACAACCTGCGCGTTTTCAATGGCAAACTCGACAATGAGACGCTTCTTCTTCTCGACCGTCCCGTCCTTAGAACGCGACTCCACCGCATGACCGTTGAGCCACCGCAGTCCCATGAGAGCATGCCGATGATTGTAATACTCAATAAAGCCGTAACCTCGGCTCCGCCCCGCTCCACTCTTCTCGCTGATCTTGCTGCCGTCTCGACCCTCGAACACGATCTTTGCTTGCTTCACTATGCCTTTGCCTTTCCGCCTCCGCTGCTTATCGGCCTCTCTCGTCTCCTCGATGCCTCGACGCATCTCCTCCGGAGACAATGGCTGACGGAGACCCTCCTTGACATCTTTGGCAAATCCCACGACGGCTTGTCGGGCTAGCTGTTTCAAGTCCTTGGAGGATATTTGTCGTGGGATATTGCGGACTGAAAGACGGGTTAGGCTGAGATGGAGCGAAGGATTGTTCTTGATGAGAGTCTGTCGCTGCTTGAGACTGTCGGCGCGCATCTTGATCTCTGACGGCGCAAGCTTCTTGTAAAGCTCCGAGTTGGGAGGAATCGTGCCCTCGTTGAGGAGAAAGAGGCGGCGTTTGTCCTTCTCCTGAGCCGAACGGCGCGAGGCCCCCTCCTCTGCCAGTTTCGCCGCCTCTGACTTGCTCACTGCACGAGTTACCAACAGGACACGATCCTCCATCGTGTAGCGCCCGGTAGGGTCAAGAGTTTCATTCTGTAAGATGGAATGCTTCACTCCTGTGGAAGCTTTTTTCGATTTGTCTGCATCTTTGCGCGTGGCATCGGTCTGTTTAGGGGCGTTTTTGACGCACGAAACTGCATCGTCGACGTTCCGGAAGCAAACAAAACCGGTGCCCCTAGGGCGATTTGTTTCCGGGTCAACTACGATGCGCGCATATCGAACAGGTCCAAATTGGGTGAAATGTTGGTAAAGTGTCTCATCTGTGGCCGTGAAAGGCAGGTTTCGGATGAAAACTGTGGAGGCTCTCCGTTCGTCGTCTTCTTCGTCCTCCTCCTCTTCGTCTTCATCTTCATCTTCTTCGTCCTCGTTTTCATCTTCGTCGTCGTCGCCATCATCTTCCTCTTCCTCTTCATCATCTTCTGCATCTTCCGCGTCTTTCATCGACACATCCTCGTCCGATTCGTTCTCTTTATCTTGGTCGGAAACTTCGGCAGCACCGTCCTCAGCACCTCCTTCTGCTCCCTTGTCCGCGTTCTCCGACAATTTCTGTGCCTGTTCCCAAATGTGTTTCTCAACGGCCCAATCGACCGCCAAGGTTCTCCCGTCAACTTCCTTCCCATTGACAGCCTCGATCGCCCTTTCAGCGTTCTTCCTGCCCCTCAAGACAACAAATCCAAATCCAGCCTGACCTTTACCCTTCTTGGGAACTATCGCACGCTTGACCTTTCCGAAGCTGCGAAAGAGAGCAGCTAGCTGATCCGGCTCTTTGATGCTCCACGGGAGGTTACGAATGATAAGCTTCGGTGGCTGGTTCAATTGTTTTTGGCGCTCCCTCTCCTCCTTTAGCTTGAGGGCCTCTGTAGACGGAACACTCTTCCCTTGCTTCTCGTCGATTTCACGATGACGAGGCTGGGCCACTTCCACCTTGATTTTCTTGCCGTCAAAGTCGGCTCCATTGAACTCCTCCAGCGCACGTTGGGCATCTTCGATGTCGGCAAAAGTCACGAAACCATAGCCTCGAGATTGCTTGGTTTGGGGATCGAAAACGACAGTCGCATGTTTGATCACGTAGGATTGGGAGAAAAACTCCGTCAGACGCTCTGTAGTCGCAGACAGCGGAAGGCCGCGCACGAACAGTTCTCTCCGCAGCTGGGGTTTCGAAGCAGTTCCTGACGTCTCCGCAGGTGGATTATTTTCAGTATTTTCTGTCGAAGCGGCTTCTTCCGCCTGGAAGCTGCCGCTCTCTGAGAGACGTCTCCTCTTGCGCGTTTCGGCCATGGTAGAAGTGTCGATCGTTGAATCAACTTTTTTCCCCAAAGCTAGCGGCAGAAAAATATTAAAAAGTCGCTTTGGCGGCGGCACTAAGCCTTGGAAAGATGGGGAACCCCAGGCGGTGAAGCCGTCTTGGCAGGCGGTAGGCGAGCATCAGCCAAAGACATGATACAGTTCAGCATTTCTTAAATTCGACAAACTACTATATTTCTCACTTTCAGACGCTATGGACGATGATTTCGATGATGTTGACTTCGACCAGCTCCTCCAAAATGAAAAGCCCGTGAGCAACCCTGCTCCGGCTACCACTGACAGACAACAACCTGCGGCGCGCCCAGCCAAGGTAGAGCAGCCCAAGCCACAAGCTCTGCCGAGTAGGACATCACCGTCCGCCATCTTGGTCTCTGCACGCCAGAAAGGCAATCCAATTCTCAATCATGTCAAGCTTATACCCTGGGAGTACGCCGATATTCCCGCAGATTACGTGCTGGGGAGCACCACCTGTGCTCTGTTCTTATCGTTGAAGTATCATCGACTACACCCGGAATACATCTATTCGCGGATCAGACTTCTTGCCGGGAAATACAATCTTCGTATCCTTCTGATCATGGTAGATATACCCAACCATGAGGACAGCCTGAAGGAGCTCTCGAAGACCTCCATTGTGAATAACTTGACCTTGATCCTGTGCTGGTCCGCTCCTGAAGCTGCCCATTACCTGGAGCTTTTCAAGTCGTCGGAGAATGCGCCGCCGACTGCCATCCGCTCCCAGCAGGCTCAGTCATACAGGGAGAGTTTGGTTGAGTTTGTGACAGTGCCACGGAGTATCAATAAGTCCGATGCGGCGAGCTTGATATCTACCTTTGGAAGTCTCCAAGCTGCCATAAACGCGCAGCCTGAGCAGATCAGCTCCGTTCCCGGCTGGGGTGAGAAGAAAGTACGGCAATGGTGCAGCGCAGTTCGAGAAGACTTTAGGGTAGAAACGGCCAAGAGACGAACAGCACCTGATCGAAGAAGACCGGGTCCATCCACACAAACTGCTGCTGAAAACGATGAAGAAGAGGCGATGTTACTTGCCGCCGCCGAGGAAGCAAGTCAATTACAATCGGAAAAAGAATGTGCACCAAAACATACGCCAAACCAGAGCAATGACCAAGAGGAAGGCATGAGTGAAGGGATCATGGCTGCTTTAGCAAAACTCAGGGAGCAAGAGGGTTGAAAGCACCTAGAAGAGCCACATGGCTGTTCAGCTTTCAATGCAAAGGAAACCAGCTGCCATGGCATTGTCCATGCTAGAGGTGAATTCGGTATCCGACCATGCCGCTGGCGACTAGCTTCTAATAATAACAAACTTTGTCACAGCGGATGCCACTCGTATTCGCCGTCAGTTGCAGGCTTGCAGCAAGCCTGCCGTCGTCGAGTTCCAGGATCTTCAGAGCAGACCATCACCGCGCATTGTCGACCCCGCGTCATCAAAGCCGATAGAATGATAATGTCTGTGGCTGTAGATGTGGGGTTGATGGCGTCAACACAGGTTCTGCATCGACATGGCTGTCTGGGACGGTATCCCTGAGGCTCTAAGATCGTGACGAGGTTCGAAGAACGTGTCCTTGGAGCAGGTCGGGGACTCTGACATACAGAGCGATGCGTGTGTGCACAGAATCAGGCTGCGACACAGCCACAAGCCAAACAAATCAAGATAATGAGAACAGGCATCGATGAATTAGATTCTTCACCAGATAAGTTCCTCTGCTAATCACTGCATGCCTATCACCATACTATCCCGGTCACACGATGTAATGTCGTACAAGTCACGTGTAGCTGTGTGAAGCGAGCCCAAACGGGAAATCGGGCGCTCGTTGCACATTGGACTTCGAAATTCTCTCTCTCTCCAGAGATCCCGCCCTTAATCACAGTCCTTCTGACAGGCTTCTGTCAGCGCTTCAGACTCTGGCTAGCCCTACCAGCACGCCAGAGATCGCCGTGCGATTTTAGCGGGACCCCAGGCCTGGCTATCCTGGGCTGTCCACTAACGAGCTCGACTGCTCCCCACTCGGCTCGAGTCCCAAGGGTCCCTCTTCCCTAATCTATTACTATCCCTTGTGCCGCCCCGCCATCCGGCAATGGGATCATGGGGACTGAGACCCATCCCGCCGGTGGTGAAGCGATCAGCACTCTTGCAGAACGCGTGAGCCACGATGAGGACACCAACACCAGCCCGCATACCACTGGCGATGCCTCCCAAACTGCACATGCCGCGTCCAGCCAGCAGTCCTCGGCGCCACAGAGCTTCGAGTTTGTCTTGGTTACCGACGAGGGATCCCGGCGCCAGGTCCGCCGTCATGCGATGCGCCAATACATGCGTCAACGGCGTCTGGAGGGAATCGCGCGGTTAGGTTCGTCCCGCGTGGCTATCTCTGGATGGGCCCCGCGGGAGACAGTGGACGCTCCGCTGGATTCTCCATTAAAAATAGAAGCCGAAAACGCAGATAATGGGCATGAGGAAGAGAGGATAAACACGAAGGGACGGACTCGCCGAAACGCTCCAGACACGAGACGACGCAACCACACGGTGTCTGGTGTCAGCAGCGGTCATCCGGAAGATGTACGTATCGTCCGCTCGAATAAAGCGTCTGCCTTGGATTCTCTGCTGTTTCCAGGGCCAGGCGGAAAGCGGGATCCATTTGATAGCTATCCCATATCGATAAGTCAGGAGGATCACAAGCTGATCAATCATTGTGAGTACTGCTGTTTCAGAATGTCAATGTATTTTGGCCTTGTTGGTCGGGTTTCCATACTGTGTACAGCAGGCATAGTCTTATACTAAACATGTACTTCACCTCAAGATGTCGTGATCTATCCCTCCATGATGTACAAACTGTCGGGACCAAATCAGAAGAACCCGATAATGGAGATCTTTCGGAAATTTGCCCTCCAAGATAGGCTTCCGTTTCAGGCGATGCTGGCTATTGCCTCCAAACATCTGGCCAGCGTGGAGGGCCGATCAGAGTCTGTGCAGAGTCTGGCACATAAAGTACAATCTCTGCAATTGATCAACAAGCAGATCCGAGCTACTGCTGACGGTCCGCATGACGGAACCATCTATGCCGTAGCGACGATGGCTGTCATAGAGGTATATACAGACCGAAATATACATGTTGTCCCACCACTAACTTGGCCTAGAAATGGTCGAAGGACGCCTCCATTGAACGGATGCACGTCAAAGGTCTTGCCTTGATGATTAGAAAGAGAGGTGGGATGCGGGGGCTAAGGGCCAGTAGTCCATTTCTGGAACAGGTTCTATACTGGTACGTCGTGGCGATTCACTTCTAGAATCGAGTCAACCAACTGACCATGCTACAGGGTGGATTTCAGCTGTGCTCCAAAGGCAATCGTAGATGCCAGTCTCCCGTGGACCGGAGCTGTGCCCGACTCACTTCCCGAAAAGCTGCAGTTTCTGTCGCCAGATCTGCAGTTGGCCGTACCCACGTCGACTGGCGGTCAGAATGAAGGGGGTCTCGCCGATTACTTACGCGCCTGTGAAGACTTTTTGACCTTTTTTCGTTGCCTCCATGCGTCGGAACAGGCGATTCTTAAAGCGCCGTTCAGTGCACCATCTAAGATGGTGACTCGTCGTACCAATCTGTTTCACTCTTCTTCTCGGCTATATTCTATGCTGACGACGCTTCCGGATTATGATCATGGCATCCGCGATGTTCGTTTCATTGATGAATACACGTGCTTGGCTTGTCTGTTCTACCTTAATGTGGCGCTTTATGAATGCTATCTGCACGGTCAGAACTTTGACGAATATATGGAATGGCTGGATTCGGAAATCGAGCAGCTGAATCCGACGGTGAACCCCAGTATTTCCGCTCTCATGTGGCTATTCCTTGACAACGGCGGCTTTCCTCGAGGGGAGCCCAGCGATGAGGGAGAGCGGAGCTGGTTCGTGTCGCGGCTGCTGCGGGTAGCCAAGCGACTGGAATGGAACCGTCAGGGAGCGTTGTGGGATTGTCTGCGCGATATCCTCATCCGGTTCATCTCGACTCAGCAGGAGTGCGGGCTGGGCTCGGAGAATCTTGGCGAGTCGGAGGTGTTTGCTCGGCGGCGGAAGCTCAATCGGCGGGACGACTTTCTCTGGGACGAGGATGAGATGCGGAGGGAGATCCTGGGCGATCTCTACCGCGGTGCGCCGGTCTACAGGGCGATTCCCCGCGACTGCGGGTTCGTGATGTCGTAACGCAGTCAGATTGAAGGATCAAGAGAAACGAGGCACGAATAAGTGTTACATGGAGGTGGAATGCTTCAATCGGCATGGTATCGATTCTTGGTTCTTTGTTCTGGGTTATTTATTCTATCTATTGTTATACCGTTTTCGGGGTCTGGGGTACGGGCGTTGAGAATGAGCTCGAGGAATTTGGAGTAATATGATGATGAGTGATGACCTTACGACAACCAGTCTGAATAAAACGTTTTTTTTTCTTGATAGGCAGGTTGAACCGGCGGAAGTTGTGATCCTGACCTGAAATGATGAAACGATTAAATTTTTAAATTGATTGATGGTTTTGACTCCGTAGTTGCATTGTGCTGTATATTGGCATTGCATTCGATACAGATTGCGAGACGGTTTCATCTCTGTACGGAGTCCTCCGCATAGGAGAAGAATGTAATTCCAATCCAATCGCTGCAGCACATTCATGAGCAGAGTTTCAACCTACTAGTTAATAATTAACCTTTTTCAATAATATTAACCATTTAGTTCGTGACAATATCCCTTCCCGGGAGTATTATTATTCCTCCATAATCAATCAAATTTAGCATAATCTATTATTATTATTACGCTCATCTCATCTCAGCAATAATCAAGCCATCCAGTCGACTTCTGGGGCTCAAAGGCTTCTCGAAATTCCGCGTCGAGTTGCATTCTCCGCGTGGTATGTAGGGCTGTCCAAGAATTCTTATTCGTCCGTCTGACTATTAAACTTATCGCCGTCTCCACCAGTTCTCAGATCGATTCTCTTGAGAGCATTTTATCAAGTACGGAGTAATTACTCGTACTGCACAAAGGACAAATAACTCTTCGTGATAGCCACAATGCTCAATCCGGTGAATGCTCTAAGTTCTAAGCCGTTCAAATGGCTTAACTAATCGCGAGAAAAGGGGCGATGGCGATGACGATCTCCAATGAACAGACCAGAACGGTTCATCCAGCAACCAGCTAGTGTCACTGGCTAAGTTTAAAAGGAATTTAGGGCAGGTCCACCTCTAAGTGATCCCTGGAGAGTGGATTTCTGACTGGTTCATGCAATCGGCCCCCACGGACCATCCCCTCAGCGTTGTCCTAACAAGGTTAATACGAGTCACCTCTGCGGATTCTTCAATGCTAACTTAAAGTGAGTTTGGACGTTGCCCGCATCTCTCAGTATGTCTGTCTGAAGATTCTGTCTGAACCCTCAATTCCAACAGCTGAAGGCTTACCCTTCCATCGCTGAAGCTGACATGCAGATGGCTGAGATAGCGCCAAGTAATAATAATACGATTCTCGCCACAATGTCCTGTGACAGTGGACAGCAGACACTGCCAGACAGGAGGATCTGAATCCTAATCCTGCCTATTACTCGGTAGATACGATCCAAAGGGCCGGTGCCATGTCCATGCCACGCCACGTGAAGATACTCTGTAGAGTCCGTGGCCTGTGCTCTCTCTAATCCAAGGCTTAGCATCACTGACAACGAATGGCCCCTCTTTTCTCTCTCTCTTTTTTCCCGTCTTACATTTTGACAAATTATAATGACTACTTCATGTTCAATTAGCCAGTACCAATGATATAGTCTGACTCGAAAGACTGCCTTTGCTTTCGTCTTTTGTTCCGTCGTTCTCTTCCAGTTCAGTGCTTTTCCACAATCCCACCACCCCAGTTGGGGTCGCAATTGAACTTGCAAACGATGCTATCGAACATGGATCACTCTCGCTCTCGCTCACAATTTCTACTCTCGCTCCTTCTTCTCCTTCTCTGCTCCGGCAGCCTCGTACAGGTGGCTGTAGCGACCATCATCGCGACCTTTACGGACGACAACTGCCAGGATTCATACAAGTCGCTGAACGGGCCCAATGGCTACCCCAATGGCACATGCACGCAACTGAGAGAGTGTGGGCCGTTAGGCAGTTTTCAGGTTGTTGAGCTGGACCCGGGGTGTGGAGGTATGCAATTGAATTTCCCTGTCATCGCATTTGTTGTTTTTGTGAATATGAGACTGACGAACGCATAGTGACCATCTACGGCAACGACACCATTCCCGGATCGCCCTGCTCGGCCAATATCCTTCAACTAGCCCAGCTGGCGACATGCTACAATTCATCCTGGGTGTATTTCAGCATCGACGAGTGCACGCTGCCGTCGTCGGCGACCACGACCGCGGGGTCCCTGTTCGCTACCGTGACGGTAACAGCGACGAGCTCGTCTGACAACAGCAACAATCATGCCGGTGCCATCGCGGGAGGAGTCGTGGGGGGTGTTGCTGGGTTGGCATTGATTTTGGGCCTGGGATGGTTCCTGTGGAGTCGACAACGGCGTCAGCAGCAGCAGCAGCAGCAGCAACAACAGCAACAGCAGCAACAACCACCGACCCAGATATTTCCGGGACCTCCAGCATATTATGATAAAGCACGGACACCGCAGGAATTGCCCCCAAAGCCGATGGTCGAGATGCCCGGCACGGGCAAAGCGACCAAGTACGAGCTGCAGGAAGTCAAGGTACCGCCAACAGCGCATCCAGTACATCAGTACTATGCGGAGCTGCCGGGTCATGGGCAGCGTTGACATTGCATTTCAATTTTCGTTTTTCGTTAGTTTGCATTTATTCAGTGGAGTCTGCATGATACACGTCTGTCTATGTTGTATAGGTTAGGTATATATATGTGTATAGGTTAGGGTTATTCCATATTTTAGCTACGAAGAACTGAATAATATTCTCTAGCAACTGTACATAAAAATCAGTATCATAATACATATTAAATAGCTATTGTTTAATGAAATTGAAAAAAAAAAATAAAAAATATAAAAGAACTAGTTAATAGATCTTCTATTTATGGTAAATCTGTATAGTATGTGCCAACTTTATAATATAACTAAGGAGGTAAAAATTCAAGTTATAAATATAATCAAAGTTATCTATGACTAAGCAAAACCCTCAAAGTTTTTTTTGAATTTAGTAATTATCCATATCTTTTTTTTTTCAATAAAAAAAAATTAGAGGGGTATCATAGAAATTCGTGGAGAAATATTTAATTAAGAAGTTACCTTTTTGCGGAGGTACTGTACTGTAGTTGCCAGCTTCGCATACAGTAAGTACTGTACAGCCAGATTGCAAACAATCTAATAACTTCCTAAATATACTGGCAACAAGACATTAGATATTAGAACAGGGCATTTATTAGACAATCCACAAAACAAGACTGACTCTCTCTCTTAATAAATTCTACTTTTGTTTTCTTTTTCCTTTCTTTTCATCTCTTAAGTGACCTGACCTGACCTGACCTGTCAGATGTAGAATTCAGATTTTATATCGTATTGTCGAAGGAACGAACAGACCAACAAGGTGTGTATATAAATGAATCAATCCATCTATCTACCCACCTATGTAGTATAATACATTCATTCTATCAATGAAATTGCTACTGTAGCTTTTTCAAAAAGTTTCTGTGTCACCATGTCAGTGTGTAAATGCATGTGAGCATGTTTCTGTCCATGAATGGATGGATGAATGAATGAATGAAAATAGATTTAAGTCTTGCAGCTACCTGGACATAAACTTCCAATTCTGTCACCTGACCTCAGAAGAGTGCTCCAGATGGACACTACCAATTCCTTAGCTAGGTTACTGCTGTCTAATCCTGGTCAACCTGGTCACTGGTCAGGTGGGCAGACTCCTAAGATACTTAGGTAGAGAACAGAGTATGGAGTGCCTAGGTAGATAAAAACAATAGTAAATGCGTGGCTGGGCAACAGTAACCACTATACCCCGTACTAACCACTCATGATAATATTAATGCAGGTCATCAGTATCAGACTCAGGTAGAACTTAGTAGTCCTCCGTACTCCATATTTGCGACTAAGACTGAGCGTAAGGCTAACTGAATAGAATCATGGAATCGTGGAACTTTGATTGACATAATACTTGTCCAGAATTTAATTTAATAATTTAAGATTCTGGCTTACCAAGGTTTCAGTTTGAGACTGGCTTGGGTAGGCTGGTGGAGCAAATACTACCTTCCGGATAGGGTAATTGATCTAGTTTCCTACCTACCCTGCGGCTGGTTCCCCCAGTAATAATAAGAACACTTATTAATAGATATCTCAGTCAGCCGCAACCAGGTTCCATCCAATGATAATAATAATAATAATAATAATAATAATAATAATAATCTCAATTGAACGAAGAAAGACTGTGGTCAGACTGACTGATTAATTAAGCAAGTGGATCCGAAGCATGCTTGCTTCATTTTCGACCCCTCCAATCTCTCATCTTAAGATATGGAGTATCCAGCCTCCACTAACGAAACCATCGCTCTGTTCCAGACTCGCAGTCTATCTGTCTGTCACCTATCTGTCCGTGCATCTGATCTGAATTTCCGATTCGATGGACCGGCGCTTTCCAAGGTTTCCCGGCGGTTCTCCGGTTCTCCGTACGTAAGTAATAACTAAATTGATTAACTGCTGCATACTACTAGATCCCTAGGTAGATACTCCGTACTAAATCTAATTATGTCTCTTGTCTCTTGTCTCTTGTAACTCTTGTTTCCTTTCAGGCTTCCAGCCCCACCGTGATAATAAGACTTTCACGTTTTAAAGTTCTGGGGCTTCCGATCCTTGATCCTGTCTCCATGATCAGAAGCAGCATTACTATTGGTTTAACACGTCCAACCTAACCTAATGCATGGTACCTTACAGGCTTACTTACCAGGTACCTGCTTACCTAGGGACCCAGGTGCTTACCTACAGCAGGACTAACTACTAGTCAGGACTCAGCAGATCGCACCAGGCACCTATTCGCAATTGCTACCCTAGGAGGTAAGTAAGATAGTAAGAAAGATCTTCGTCCGGCAAATCCGGGGGACCTACCTATCTCCGTACCTAGCTTAACCTTCTAGAAAGAAGGCTTGTTCTTCCTTCGTCAGTCAATCAGTCAGTCAGTCAGTGTTGATCGTCGATCGACAATACCTAGATAACAACACTCCTTCTCTGCTTAACTCATCTAGGAATAAAACTGAATGGGAATGCTACCTTCTATGCATGTAATATACCTACATTATGCAGCATGATGGACTGTACAGTACAGTAGTAGACTGTCTACTATATCATTTTAGATTAGATCGACGCAAATCCCTAAGCTCACCTAACTCACCCGACAGACCCTTGCTTTGACACAATGTGTGACTGAATAATCTGGGGGCGGTTTTTGCGCCCCACGCGTGGATGGACTTTCTCGAAGTTTGTCTGACCTAGACTCACTCCTAGTATGGAGCACTCCGTACGGAGGACCTGTTTCGTTTTGTTTCTGCTTGTCTGTGTCTGTGTCTGTGTCTAGATCTAGATCTGTCTACTGTTCAGAAGGTGTATATCGTATCTATATAAAGACCTGAAGATCTCTCCTTCTGACGGACATTAATCGCATCGCATCGCATCGCATCGCATTTCTTTCAATTGCAATTGTGTATATCTATCTACATCAATACTTAAACTACACCTCAATTCCACTTTTAATTCCAATTCGAATTCTGTTCGACATCAACATGCCCTCCAAGACCACCCTCGCTGCCATCCTCGCGGTCATCGCTGCCGCCACCGCCTCCCCCCTGACAGACTCCTCCTCTGCCGCCTGCAAAGTGCAGAAAAACGTCCAGCAGACCTTCTACGGCTACCCAGACAACTCTCCCCCCGGGGCAAGCATCGCCTACACGCAATGCGGCCGCTCCGAGGCCGGCGGTACAGGCACCTACGACGACCCGCTGACCATGGCCACTGCATCGGGGGAGCTGAAGGTGTGCGAGATCGTGTACGCGCCGTATCTGAAGAAGTACCTCCGCTACGAGGACGAGTGCGCGCAGTGCGAGACCGATTGGCAGTCCGGCGAGTGGCATGTTGATACCTGGACGGGCAGCTCGACGCAGAACGGCGGGCAGAAGCAGATTAACTGCGAGGATGATCTTACGCCGGATGCGGGGCAGGCGATTATTCGGAATCCGAGCAAGGATTTGCCGGTTGATAGTATGTAAACTTTTTTTTTTCAACTTGTGTGTTATAGAGACTAACGGACGACTAGCCACCGCGCTCTTCTCCAACGGAAAATGCCAGACCAGCCACACCTACCCGTCCTACAGCACCAGCACCTACTGCTCTTAAACACTTCAGCAGCCTTGTCTAGTTGACTCGTGCTGGTAGAGTAGTGGTGATGATAGCAGAAGTGGGACGTCAACTGTTTTAGGGAGTTTTCAAGAGGGAGACTGTTTCGTTCAATGCAGGGATCGTCTGGTAGACTGTATAGTATCAATCAATCTATAGTTGGAAGGATTGTACATACCGGTTGTCATTGTCATTCGTTAGTCGTCACTTGTTCAGCAGAGATGCAGCAAACTGCGTTGTATTGTATCAAGAAAGCAGAAAGAGTAAATCAACTCGTGGATTGTCTTGATTGATCGATAGTACATAGCATATGAATGCAGAGAGGAGATTGATGCGTGAAGATACTCGTGTCATCATGCTCGCCTCATTCCGCTGTCATCCAGTCAACATGCAACATGTACGACCATCACAACCCATTATCTATAAGCCAGTAAAACCTGTATATAACAGCACAAACAACAAGGGTATTGACTGTTTCACTGAAATACCATCGTGTAGCCTCAATCCTGACCCATCAGAACGAACCAGAACAGAACAGAACAGAACGTGACTCCAACCGATCATAGAAGCCGGAAAACGAGAATCAATAGAGATCAACAGAACAATACAAAATGCAACGACAACAACAGCATCTGCAACTGATCATGTTGTCGGCTTGTCACATCCGATTCTTCCCAGCAAGGCCTTCCGGTCGCTCTGGTCACGCAGGACACCGCCCCGACGGGTCCGGACCGAGCCATTCGACCGCCGCCATGCCGCCTCCGAGCTGGTGCTGTCGGCGACGACAGTCTCCTTGCTCACCACAACACCAGCAACCTCTTCCGTCTCGACCTCATCCTCGTCCTCGTCGTCGCTGCGGGTGTCTTCGGCGTTTCCTGAGCGGATGACTCCGATGGCGACGCGGATGATCATGCCAAACCAAATCAAGGACAGCACCTGCAGGGCTAGCAGGAACGACAGGAAAATCCACTTGATGCCTCTGTTCATGCAGATCGGCCCGTCGAGGTCGAAGTACGGAGAGAATAGATGACGCCAGCGATCAGGGTATCCATCCGTGGTGAGCATCTCCGCGGTCGTACCCGAATAGCAGCCATAAGCCATCTGCGCGGGCACGTCTTTGTAGATCGACCAGCACAGAGACAAGTACATGACATGGCGCGCAACAAACCAGGTCAGCAGGAAGACCCCGAACGCGACATTGCAGCACATTTCGTAGCCAAAGTACTTGAGGATCTTGGCCGCCTAGTCGTCTCGTTAGATGCGTCTCGTTGCATACTAGATGGGTTCGGGGTGAGCCACTTACCGGCAGCAGAAAATCGACAATGTCCATCAGGCACAAGACCACGTTGGAGACGTTGTAGAAGCGGTAGATGTACGCAGACCCGAGCAGCGTGCTCGTGATCAAGTGGTGGGTCAGCATCTGGTAGTGGTCTTTTCTCCGCTCCTCGATGTTGACGATGAAGATCTGCTGAATCCAGAACGACAGCTGCATGAGCAGATACCACTTCATCTGGGGCGTCATCTCCCGGGCAGGCCAGTCAGACCAAATCGCCTTGAAGCTGTCCCAGTAGTTGGAGTTGGTCCAGAGGTACTATGACCGTCAGTAGTTGCTCTTAGGGATTGCTCTTAGGGAGCGTGTTTCCCTCACCATGCCAAAGGTCCAAAAACTCCCGTAGTAGACCAGCAACCAGGCCTGCTCCGCGAAGCGAACTGACGCCTTCCTCTTCAAACCGGCACGCTTCGCCCAGGGTCGGAAGATCCAGTCAATGAAGATGGCGCGAACAGCAGTGAAGGCGAGAATGGCGCTGATGACGAAGTAGATGTCATCGCGTCCGTGAATATAGAGCCCGGTGGTCGGCTGGTAGTAGGACATCTCGAAGAATGGGGTCGTATAGGCTCGAAGGGAGGGATATAGATTGTGCACCGCCAGCAGCGTCGAGAGGATTGTCAAAGAAATTCCTGTAATCGCAGTTAATAAAATACCCCTATCCTGGTCTCTGGATGAAACAAGTCAAGTCCAGCGAGAGGCATACCGATCTGGTTCGCGACCAGCCATTCTCGGAACGTCGTCTCGTTCCTGGCTGGTCGATGGCCACTGGGAGTCGATACGCAGGCATTGAGCTCCTCGACCGACTGGGACGAGGTTTCCTTGGCCATGGCGAGCAATCACAATCGCGTCTCGTCCTGAAGCTCGTCCTGAAGCGTTGGTCCAGCAGAGTGACTTCAGGTGAATTCAGTGAGGGGTGGGAGGTATGTGGTTCCGGGACGGTTGTGTGTTTTCTTGTACACGGCTGTGTTTCCGCCGGTACGTCGACCCAGACGGTTCGGTTCCGTGGTTTGGAAGCAGCAACAACCACGGCAACAAGGATCGACAGGAGGAGAAGAAAGGACAGAAATGAGATGGCAGACAGAGAGTTCAGGGAGTCAGGGACTGACTGTACTGGATGCTATTCTGGGAGCAGTTCAGATCTATCTATCTAGATGAAGTGGGAAAGCGGGCAGATGGCCCTGTTGGTGCAGTTCGCATAGCAGTTCAACAATAATAATAATAATGTTATTTAAACGACCCTTGTTTTCCCTTTTCCTGATCTTCAATGCGGGCCTGACCGCCCTCTGCATCCCCGGTCACATTTTGCCCAGCCGCCAATGGCAGCCGGCGTCGCCTACACGCTCTGGCTCTGCAGCTCCTTCCCCCTCACGGCACTAGCAGCACCGCGGCACAGAGTGGTACATGTCCATCACGGCTTCCAAGAATCCCAACAAAAGATATCTACAGAGTACATATAAGTAGTCACGACGATCGTAAATTATTAATATTATTGTTCTTGCTACTGATACTAAGCAAATTCCTAGCAGGTATTTTACGGCTTCAAAAGTGTCCCTTCAGCCTGTTACCAGGATGCCTGCGTTACCCCACATCACACGCTGGTCTGACTCCCGGTACATCCGTGCCCTGTCTTGGCTTGAAATCAAGGGATTGGATGCTCGCGCAGATTGTGTTGGATGTCGCAAGAATCACATGCGTCCAAACTCATGTAACCCAGGATTGTCCACGCAGCTTGACCCTTCATGATAGAGACTAGAGAGATACCTCGAACTGGACAGAGAAGTTCTCAATTTTCGGGTATCTAGCGAAAAATATCCACGATCTATAGTTACATGGACAGTCCAACTTGTCCGTGACGTAATATGCGCCTGTCAAGATTAGGAAGGTTCTAGTTTTAGGCAGCTCAACCCGCTCGATCGTCGGTGGCATTCTCCAAGCCAGCCGTAATCCCGTCGACGTATTCCCCCGCGCTGATACCCAGCTTCGCCATGTCGACCCCGCGGTTCCGAGCCTGCCCGTTCATCGCCCTCGACATCGCCCGGACCACTTCTTCTTCCTCCCAGATACTGCCAGACCCGGATGGTTCCTGCTCGGTCCTCTCCATGACCACCGCCTCGCGCCAATACGCATCGTCTCGCGCTTTCAGCGTCTTGTCTCTCACGACCGCATTCCGCGTCACACTGAACGCATGCAGCTTGGAAGTAGCTCCCGTCAACGCAGCGGTGGCCATTGACACCAGTTGCTCCACCTGTTCGGCTTGTGAAGGCGGACTGAAGAAGAGACGGTTGGTAGCAGACAGGTAGATCAGGACAGAGCAGACGCTGTCGAAGATCGTAAACGCCAGAGGGCGCAGGAGGCTGATGTTGTGATAGAGACTTGGAGGGGGCACCTGGTTCGCTCGTACCGCTGGCGAAGCTGATGCCACCGGATCATAGGTGGCCATGATGTAGATATCGATGGCGGCCAGAACCAGACCGGCGAAGGTGAATTTATTCCGCCATCGCGCGGCCTCGGGACCAGCGAACGGTGCTGAGGTGACCAGGCCAACAATCAGCAAGTGGAAGAGGTGCGGTACCAACGTATTCAACGGTAGATAGAACAGCAGATACGACTGCAGGTTGTCCGGAGTGCAGAACTGGCACGAGAGCAACGCATCCGGGCCATAGCGGAGGTACACCTTCCTGGCTGCCTGCGACGTCAGCTTCGACCGCAGCAGTGTATCGTACTCCGTCAGGACATTATCCCGTCGATATCGTGCCAAGCGAGCAAAGATGACCTCCGTCGGGGTATTGATACGTGAGCCCGTTTGCGTAAAGATATTCGGTGCCGGAGCATGCGGATTAAACGGCAGACTCAGAAGGAGAAAAAGTACGATCGCACCGAACAGGACATTCAGGGCGCGAGTCGCCTGCGGAGGGAGCGGACGAGCAGGAGGGCGGTGCGCAAGCGAGACACGGAGACTGCGATAATAGTTGATTGCTCGAGGGATGAGGATGGGCGCGAAGAAAATCAAGAGCGATTTGATGCTATAGAAAGGATTCTGTTAGTAGCTTTCTTTGACCAAGCGCTGCCTGCATAGCTTGCTTTCAAAAGCAGGGGAAGGAGACAGACGTACTTTCCAAATGACAATAAAGAAGTAAGATGTAACATCTTCCTGAAACACAGATAGAGATGCCGTCGGGCATCCCAGTCGATCTGACCTAGGTAAGGGCTGAAGAAGAGACTGAGGTCATCTCCCTTGTCAGTTATGATAATGTTGGCCAACTGAGTGAATGCTAGCTAAATATGGAGAGGTGACTAAGATGGCACTCGGCGGAGCCAATCTGGACCCTGGCACGTGTGCACAACCATACAATCGCCAACAACAGAACAAATTGAGAATCCATCTGTTACATATTCTAAACAGGCACGTTGAAAGCTAAAACAATCATAGTTCATATTATTCAAAATGACAAGCTTTCCAATTCCCGTTCCAACGATTGCTTGACGGATATCCTTTAGATAACACCGCCCATATTGATACAAGTGGAATGCCAACACTCAAGCTGAGCCGAAGATTAGGTATGTATGTACAATTATGAGCGATTGTAAGTAGCTTTCAGCAAACGAAAGTCATCCTCGTCCAAAGTAATGAAACAAACCCCAGCCACATGACCCAAGTTCTATCAGTGACTCCGATTAAACGTTTTCTGCATACATCATGGCAGGATGGTGAGCCAGGTCCGGAATCGCCAGGCCAGGTTCACTGCTATTCTTAGGGAAGGATTCGTGGCGGTCGCTGGTCGGAGGTGAGACCTTCAATGGAAACCGTCTCGCGTTGCGCAAGGACATGGGTCTCGGACTCGGAGTGTACGTGGGAAGAGTGTCCTGTCGATTCAAGCTGAGCTGAAACGACCTCTGGCTGGTCTTGCGTTCAACGACTTTAGAGGCAACGGCTCCGTATGTACGGACCTGGCGTGCAGTGACACCGCGTTCCCGGTCCCTAAAAATGAAGCTCTGAAAACAATCGTCAGTACAGTTCTCTCATCAAGGGCAGCAGAGTGACGCACTACAACAAAGTTGACAACGCCCATGACCATCGCCAGAATTCCAGCAGAAGCAACGATTCTCCAGAATGCCAGCCCCATGTCCTTCTGGCTGGTAGCTTTGTTATTGAGATCGCCAAGCACTGACACGCCCAGTATGATCATCGCTAAAGCAAGAGTCACAAAGCCGGACTCCTGACCGAAGAGCGGCCAATTTCGATCGAAGTAGCCACGGAGGATGGGCAGTTCGGAGATGATGATGATAACTAATTATCATTGTCAGTTGGCCCTCGGCATCTCTGAGGATAAAAGCGTCTGCTTACTGCTCACAATGGCAGTCACGGCGTGGGTGACAGCCTCGAAAAAGAAAAAGCTGTTAACAAGAGAGATCTTGAGAAGCATCACCACACTCGCGGCAATAATGTCCAGCAAGGCGACAATGTTAAGGACTCGGATGATGTTGAGAATCACATATCCTGGACCAGCCAGGGAACCTTTGAAGAGGCCCATAATAGTAGAGATGACTGAAAAGACGTTCTAGTAGCAGCAGCGAAAGTGGTATCCAGAAAAGAAAAATGGTCACGAAACAGCGTAGAGCCAGGTGGAAGAGAGTGATTTGTTTCTATGAGAAATTCATTGATCAACTCGTTGATCAGTTCTTTGACAGAAGAGAAAGAAAGGAAAGAGACACGGTCTGACCAGCAAGAACAGTGCGTTGAAGAAGGGGAAGCAAAGGATGATGATAACCGGATGATTGTCCAGGAATAAGAGAAAGAAATAATAAGGCATCAATGATGAAGGAGTGAATCAGGTATGACTGTATGACATGCAAGGCTGTACGGAGTAAAAAAAAATCCTGGTCTTGTCACCTGTGGAATCAGGTGGCCTGAATCACTCGACAGTGAATGGTATACATCCAAAAGCGCTGCAGATTAGTCCATTCTTATCGAAGAGGCTCATGAAACAAAGAGGTATTCAAAATCGAACAATAGAGGCCATTCATTTCTCGAACAATGGGTATTTGTGCTGTCGATCCGCCGAGGCCATCAATTGGCGCGTTTCTGCTTGGGTCGCGAAGTGAATGCGCTGTGGCCTTTCACTGGCTGGCATAGATCGATCCATTAGGGCATTCATAGCAATCCGCTATTGTTTTCTAGGTCAACAAGAAAACAGACTACCATGTTTCAAGAAAGCAAGTAGCCTCACATGGGAGATCGGATCTTAGAATAGCCAGTTTGAAGGCGATGGAGTGGCTGAGAGTGCAAGATGGACAGAGGTGGTGAGACGAGTGTTGGTGCCTGGGCGGCAATGCCACTGGCCACCATCGCTCCCTAACCGCCAGGAGTTCCATCCTAGGCAAATCCCTCTCTTGTTCATGGTTAAGCATTCTAAATATAGTTACCATTGCAGAGACCCAAATAGTGGCAGTGCTTCTGTCGATCTACTGATTCCAGCTTCACTTCATGCGTCACGTTTGGTGCAACATCTTCATGAGCCAGCCTTATGAGACAAGTAGCATTGACAAGGTCAAGAGACCATCAGCACCGTTTGAGCTTCTCAAGGCCAAGTGTCATTTGAGGCCTCTTGAGCCATTCTCATAATTACCTTGCCTTAAAAAATAATTATTACTATTATAAAAGCTTAGAGTGCTTTTGCAACGACTTTTAGCACCTATTCCACACGAAACTTCATCTCTGAGGCGACCTGCCCAAGGCTGACTGCAGGCGTCTATTGCGCGTCTACTGTTGGGTACTAATCCCATGCAACTGATGCAATTGGGTAGGTAGGGTGGGCGCATATCCATGGATGCCTTTGTCGAGGACAGTCCATATGAGTCGCGGTGGAATATACTTTCCAGGCGGGTTCCCTACGCATATTCCTTGCCATATTCATCGTCATATTTCTCATAAGATTTTTAATCTACATTCCAGGGGGGATCCCTGCCCATATTTCTCGCCATCTTCATCGCCATATTTCTCATATAGTTTTATTATCTCCTTTCCAGGCGGGTCCCCTACTCATATTCCTCGCCATATCCCTTACTACTCCTGAGTTCCAGGCGATAATGGTCTCTGATAACGTCTCGAGAAATTTCTTAAAGACACTCGTACCATGTGAAGATGCAAATATTGAGTGAGGAGATACCGGATAGAGAAACCAGAAATTCTACTGACTGATTAAATCCAGCATCGTAGCTGTTCACGGTCTAAACCCCAAGGATAAAGAGTTCCACGCCGAAGAAACGTGGAAGTCGGGCAACAAGCTATGGCTGAGGGATTTTCTACCAGAGCAGTTGCCGCGAGCAAGAATCCTGCTGTTTGGTTATAATTCCAACGTTGGCTTTCAAACCTCCGCAGCAGGGGTTCGGGAGCAAGCGATCAACCTTCTCAACAGGTTATGGATCGAAAGACAGGTATAAATGCAGGAATGTACGCTAGCCTCGCTTATGCTGATATAGTGAATTCACAGGGTGTCGAAGTCAGACCCTTGTTATTCATCGCTCACAGTCTCGGTGGCATAGTGGTGAAGGAGGTGGATTCTCGTCACTGCCTTTTATATTCGTGTCAATAGATGCTGACATCATCCAGGCTCTCGTGCAGGCTAAACTTGGAGAGAAATACATCTCCATCTGTGCCGCCACCTATGGAATTGCATTCTTTGGGACTCCCCATCGTGGGAGTGGCTTTGCTGGGTTTGGAGCTATTATCGCAAAGATCACGAGGACTGTTCTCAGAAATCCAAGTAACACATTCATGACGGCCTTGAAGCAAAATGAATTGTATGCAAACGAACTCTTCTCGAATTTTCAGCAGCTTGTGGAGTCGTATCAGTTCCTGAGCTTCTACGAAACAAGGTCTTTCAAAGGCCTGGGTTTGGTTAGTATGACCTTTTTCTTGATCAGTGCACAAGACTCTAATATCATTAGCCGGACAGGTGGTGGACAAGACATCCGCGACTCTGAACCTGCCTGACTCGCGAGAAACGCAGATCGCTTTGGACGCTGATCATAAGAATATTTGCAAATTCGCGAGTCCGTTGGACGACAACTACAAACAAGTGTCGCAAAACATAGTCCGCCTGGCGAACTCTGCCACGAAAGCATTTGCAGAGCAGTTGTTGGAAGCAAATGGCGCGATGTTGAAGACGGCAGATTCGCCAGTAGAGGCAGAAAGCAGCGCTTGTAAGACCTCGACATTCTTGAAGATTTTTAATATGTAAGGCTGATGTGGATGCAAATTCAGTCATGATACCATATTCGCGGAATCCAGGCTTCGTAGGGCGAAACGAGGTCCTGCACCAGCTGAAGGATTATTTGAAGTTGATCGGGAAAGCTCACACGCGTGTTGCACTCTTTGGCCTGGGAGGTGTAGGGTCGTTGTTGCTCCTCCTTCCGTTTTGGTGCCTCCAGCTAACCGATCCTTCAGGAAGTCTCACATCGCCATTCAATTCGCTTATCTTTTACGAGAAAGTCGTCCCGAAGTCTCTGTATTTTGGATTCACGCCAGCAGCCCGGATCGCATCTACGAAGGTTTCCGCAAAATCGCCTGTGAATGCAACATTCCGGGCGTAGATGACGAAGATGCAGATGTACTGTCTCTTGTCAAAGCCTGGCTTGAGAACGAGTCTCAGACCTGGCTGTTAATCATCGACAATGCTGATGACGTGTCGCTCTTTTCACCGAGCAATACCTCCTATCAAGGAAGGGATTCTGAACCAACTTGGTGTATCTCAGAGTACCTGCCTGAGTGCTCACAAGGTTCGATCCTCATCACAACCAGGAATAGAGCTGCGGCTGTCGCGTTCAACGGTGGACGCCCTCGAGACCTCATCGAAGTCAAACCTATGACTGAACTGGAATCCACGGACCTTATCAAGTCGAAGCTTACAAACGACTCCTCTCATGACAGCGAACCCGAAATCAGTGAGCTTGCGAACCTCCTTGATCATCTCCCGTTAGCGTTGGTGCAAGCGGCAGCTTTCATGCAGCAGAACATGATAAGTATCAGCGAATATCTCGCGTTGCTAAAGGATGGAGAAGAGACACAGATGGACCTGCTGTGTGAGGCCTTTCAGACCTTAGGGAGAGATTCCCAGGTTCCAAATGCAGTTGCGACCACGATGATGCTGTCTATCAACCAGATCAAAGAAAAACACCCACGGGCTATTGAGATACTCTCTCTAATGGCTTTCCTAGACCGACAGGAAATCCCCAAAGTATTCGTTCAGCGAAAGCAAGACCGCCTTCTGGATCTCACAAAGGCTCTGGGGGTTCTCAAAGCATTTTCATTGATCACAGAAGGTCAGACCCCAGGGACGTATAGTCTCCATCGCTTGGTTCAATTGGTGATCCGGAAGTGGCTGGCGCTGGAGGGACGAGACCAGGAGTATGCCCATAAGGCCTTGAAAAAGGTGGATGCGCTGTTTCCTGATGCTGAGTTCGAGAACTGGAAGATATGTGCCGCTTATCTCCCTCACGCCCAATCTGTGCTAGAATTCACACAAGATGCTGAAGGACAGAGCTTGAGAAACAGAATACATCTCCAGGCCGGCATTGCTTACTATATGTGGTCACAGGGCAGATACAAAGAGGCAGAAGAACTGGATATACTAGTCTTGGAAGCCAAGAAAAAGGAAGTAGGCTTGGAACATATGGAGACTGTGGAATGCATGTCATATCTGGCGTCGACATACGAAGAGCAAGGTCGCTGGGCAGAAGCCGAAGAGCTGGACAGACAGGTCGTTGAATTGAGGAAAAAGCTGTTAGGCCCGGAGCACCTTGATACCTTGACGAGTATCTCTGCCCTGGCGAAAACGTACATGTACCTGGGTCGTTTGGACGAAGCGGAGACTCTGGCAACAGATGTCTTGGAGAAGAGGAAGAATAAACTGGGCCCGAGTCACTTGGATACGTTGACGGCCATGACCGTCCTGGCATCAATCTACACCGACCAAGAGCGATGGGTCAAGGCGGAAGAGCTCAGTCTTCACGTATGCAAGTTAAGACAAGAGAAGCTCGGGATCGAACATCCAGACACTTTGACCAGTATGGATTTGCTGGCAAGGATATATTCTGGCTGCGGTCGGTATGAAGACGCCGAAAAGCTCGCGTTGCAAGTCGTCAAGGGAAGCGAGAAACAGTTTGGACGGAATCATCCCTCGACTCTGGACGCAAAAGGAAAACTGGCCAGCATCTATAGGGACTTGGGCAGATGGAAGGAAGCAGAGAGCCTGACTCTTCAGGTGCTGGAAGTCAGAATGGAGCAACTGGGGCGTCTCACCCAGATACCTTGACTACCAAGGCAAACCTGGCCATCCTCTACTCAAGTCAAGATCTCTTGGACAAGGCGGAAGAGCTGGAGGTTGAGGTCGTTGAGCAGGAGAAACATATACTAGAACCGGAAGATCCATCGAGGTTGGTCAGCCTGAGCAACCTCGCATGGACTCGAAAGCGCATGGGTCAGCACGCGGAAGCAGTTGAACTGATGGCGGAGGTTGTGCGACTCCGGACAAAAAGACCGGGTCCCGAGCATCCGGACACCAAAGAAGCAGCGACAACCTTGGATGCATGGTGTTTGGGAGAGGAAGCCTGTTCGGACGGATGAACGTCGGGAAGGAAGCAGTATCTGGTGGTGGAAGGAACCTTGGGACACTTGCGTGGGGCAGCCGATTGGAATGACCAGAGAGTATTGGCGGCACCAGCGATCAGCCTACTCCGTAGAATGCGGTAGATCAAGGAAGGCTTGCGGCAAAACACACTTCGATAAAATTCTCATTTTCTAACCATCATTTTCTTTTGCTGCTTTCCCCCCTACTTAATACCTCTCTATATAATATATCTGTATTTACATATCCTGTTCGTGCGTTTAGGACAAGATGACTCGCGGAAACCAGAGGGAACACGATCGTAAGAGGGCCCAGAAGAGACAACACGAGAAGGGAGTGGTGAGTTCAATATTCTCTTTTACGCGCTGTGTCTTTCCCCCTATCCATTGTCTGGACTTTCCTTTTGAGGAGTTACACAACGGGAACCAGCACTGCGCTTCTGACCTTCGAATATGATCCCTTCAGTGGCTGACATGCATAGCGTATGGAATAGGGTCCCAAGAACACCATGTCCGGGACTGAATATCAGCGCTTGAGGGAGCAACAGGCAGCCATCATGCAAGAGAAACAACGGAGAGGTACGGCGGTCCTCTGCTTATAACCGATACGACCAGTTCCTTGAGGTGGATTCATAGCGAATGTGGCATGAGAGATACTGTGACTGGCATAGTCGTTTGAGAGGCGGTATTTTCGGCTGAGAAGAAGTCGTTCTGACATTTCTCATTTGAACAGCGGATGAGCGCAAGGCTGCAGAAGCGGCGGCGGCCGCGGCGGCGAAGAAGAAATGACACTGGCAACTCCTTCGATTTCGTCTTGGACAGCATATTCGACCGCCCATGCTTTCGTCCCGTGTTGCGCTTTTGTCCGATGTGAGACATCACTACCCGTACCTGTCGGGATCCTCCGATCACACCCTCGACCTTCACACGGTCCCCAGCGCGAATCGAGCCGAGGTCGATTAGGCGTTGAGCATGGTCTCCGAGGCGAATTCGAAGATATATATACTATTCGGGAAATTTGCCTTCACTCGAGATCCAGGTCGGAAAAGAGGTGGAGGTTTGAAGGTTGGATTTTTGCTTGCTTTGGATTAGCGAGGCGTCAATAGGTGTTTTGCAGCGTTCTTTTTGATTTTTCCCCTTTGTGAATTTGAAGGAATTTTCTGCCATATATACACATGAGATACGACCATATTTATCTTGAAAGAAAATAAAAATCTTTCTATGCCTCGCTCTCCACTCGATGAGTGGTATGATTCAGAGGAAACAAATGACTTGTGCATCTCCACGTAGAACCTGAGAGTTTGGATGGAATTTGAATACGGAGTAGATTGGAGAAGAAATTCAGCTGGATGAAAGAATTTCGTAGGTGGGTGGACATGCCTGTCTGCTTTGTCTGGTGCTTTGTCTGCCTGCCTGTCTGCAGATGCCTATTATTAGGCGGAACACCCTACCTGCAATCTTTCAGAACCTATATAAGGATGATTACTGCAATATTTAAATTGTATAATGACGTTTCTCATTCAAGGTCGAGAGAAGAGCCTGTCTGTCCACTCTCTATGTTATCTACATGTACACCAGCTGCTCGCAATCCTCTCGCTTTTTCCATCAACTTCTTCCATCGCAGATCTGGCAGCACTATGGTATCATTGACACGGCGTCCTCCGCCTGCTTTTGTTTCTCCATTGCTATCAATCAAACTACTATTCGTGTTCATTTCGTCGTCCAAACGACACGAAGAAAAGAACGATGGCAATATTGCCGGTCCAAATCTCCTGACCATCAAGTCCGCGAACGTCCAAAGACTCTCGCCTTCCCAGGCAGCAATCTTCACCGCGAAATGGATGACTTTGTCTACTACGGTCTTCTTTCGTTGAAGAAGAAGATCCCTTTCATTGTCATCAACAGGGCCAATAGCGTCAAGTAAATAGAACAGAAATGTCCATCCAGATATGTCTCGTGGATGGGCCAGGCACCAGGTCAAAGTCCGGTCGACCATGGATTCTGCTAATCGGGAGAATAGAGATAATTCTATCGAATTCTCGCCCTCCCTGACAGCAGCTTCAGTGACGCCGGTAACGAAGCGAGAGGCAGCAGAGTGAAGCTGTCGCATGTAGCTAAAAGCGTAGTAGTTTTTGGGATGCTGTTCACCTGCCCGCAACACTACGGCCAGTTCAGCCAATACGAGGCTCTGCACATCCTCTTCTGATGATACACCGGCTGCTGCCCTCCCAATCTGCTGCTCATCTCGACGGAATTTGAATTTCAACAGCTGCGTCATCACCCACAGCCGATGCTGCCACATGGTCGGCGACTTGGTGTGCCTGTGTAAAGGAGAGCAGAGGTATGTCGTCATGAGACTGCGTTCTCTTTCCAGCAGCTTGAGAAGACGGTGGTCATCATCAGGGTCGCTAGAGAAACCCCTCGTTGACTCAGAGAAGACAGCACTGCGTTTAATCAGAGCGTTTAACCGCCGTTTCCTCCAGTTGCATGCTGTCAGATGTTCGCAGTCGAAAAGGAGGATGATCTCCGTAGCGATGGAGTAGTCGTCTCCCTGTTCCGTTGCTGGAACTACATCGTCATCATCACTGTTGTGATATCGTATTGTCCTTAGGATATCCTCCTCGTTCATACGGACAAGCTTCTCAAGGAATATACGTCTGGCAACTATGAATGCCTGAACGAGAGCCTTCTTGGTGATGCCGATGCAGCTGCCATCATGCAAGAGGGGGTCCAGGCCTGGGAGTAGAATTTCGATCTCGAGAACTTCATCATCTTTCCTCTTGGATAATATCTCAGCCAGTTCTTCATACAGCTCTTCTGGCGTGGACATTTGCAACAATACAATACAAAAATAGACGTGATTGTTTATACTTCGTAGAGTGTTGACTGTTGAGATAACCAACTCAACAGTTCGCAAGATCGCGTGGCTCGAGCGTCCCGCAACGCTTCTCCAGCTTGCTTCCGTACTCCGCGAGTCCGTCCGTCCCTAGCGCTAGACGTCATTTTTGTGCCCTCTTTCCTTCTTCTCCCCAACAACAACAAAACGAGGCTTGAGGCTGGTTACCTCCCGCGAATCGATTGGGCTTTGCAGCCTCAGGTACCTGCCTACCTACCTCTTCTTATGCTGCTGCTCGAAGATCGCCCGCCGGAGTTGTAAGCCCGCAGCCAGCCTCGTCGATCAACCAGTTTGCCTGCACGTGGCCAGGCGACTTGTCCGCAATTTCACCAGACGAGCTACCACTTACCTGCTTACATTACCGTCGGCTTTTTTTCACGCAGCGAACGAACCAGCCTCCAATATGATCTCTCTTCTCGTCCTCGTTTTCTTGGTTCACCTGGCCATTTACCTCGTCAATACGATCGGCGCAAGCACGATCGACAATCTGGTACGCTCTCACACTCTTCAACGTCACCGGGATAGCCCACCGTTCTGCGCTAGAAAATTTCCAGTCCTTTGATTATGCAGCCAGCTGACTTCTATGGATACTGCAGCTATGGATCCTCTACCTGAAACTGCCGACTCCCCTCTCGAGAGACGCCCGAGAACACTACCGGCTGAAGCGCGAGGTTGTCCAGCTCAAACGGGAGATGAACGCCACCAGCTCACAGGATGAATTTGCGAAATGGGCCAAACTTAGGAGGCGACATGACAAGGCCTTGGAGGAATATGAGGCGAAGAGTTCGTATCCGTTGCGTGTCTACTGGGCTGCTAGCCATCTAGGCTGGGTCACTTGAAAGATTCCTAGACTGACTCTGCCTGCTTGGATATCAACAGACAAAGCCCTCCTCGCCAAGAAGACTTCCTTCGACTGGACGGTGAAGACGGCCCGTTGGCTGAGCACGAATGGCTTCAAGCTGTTCCTCCAGTTTTACTACGCCAAAACTCCCATGTTTGAACTGCCGCCCGGCTGGGTGCCCTACTCGGTGGAATGGGTGCTGTCTTTCCCACGGGCGCCTCTCGGCACCGTCAGCATCCAAGTCTGGAGCACTGCGTGTGCGACGGTGATAACTCTTACGGGCGAGGGCGTGGCGTCTATGATGGGAAAGGCACAAGCGCGGAAAGCGCAGCCTATCTCGTCAGGCCAGAAACCTGAAGCGACATCCAAGAAGGAGTTATAGGTAATAGAAGGCGCAAGGGGAAACGGGGAGAGATGAATATTATAACTTTAATTCATTCCGTCATGCCATGAAGACTGATGATAAAACATCCATGTAGCCTTCATGCCTACAAATTCAGTAAACGTCGTCTGATCTTGATCTTATGTTCGTCAGATATAATTGACAATCTTGTCTTCAAGGACCCCTGCATGGTGGCAGGGATCTCTGTGCTTGACTCTATGATTGTTATATCATCACACGAACATCAGATCGACCGATATATCTATATAATATAGAAAAAAAAATATGATATAGAGAGTCCGGCCCCTACGACAGGGCTTCTGTGAGATGCAGGCAGAGAGAAAGTTTTCATCCCAGCCTAGCATCAATCACCGCTTTGCTATAAGCTACAGACTCGGGGGAAAAAAAAATGAGAGTAAAGATGAACTCCTCGCCTCAAGAATGAGCCCCATTGAGTTACCTGCTCCTCGACCTCAGAGAGGAAGAAGGCAGGCAATCGCATGACTATCCAACCACGACGAAAAGCAACCCCAATGGAAAAACCCTTCTCCCCAGACCCTCGACCAAACCACCATTGTTTCCACCAGAACCCAGAAAAACAAGTCCTAGCGTCGGGCACAGTCAAGGACAGGGGAAGGAACAGGGGCGTCAGCCGCTATCTAACTGCTTCTATGGCGGCGCGTTTCCGCATTGCCTAACGAGAGCCAAACCCTTGAGGGATTTGGGCAGGATGTCCGGGGACTTTCTCCCAAAGCTTGACAAATCAAATGATAAGAGGCTTCTCCTCCAGTAGGGTTACTGCTGGAGAGTACCTCTGTGCGTGAGCTTTGAATGCGATTCTTTGAGCGAGGAGTTGAGGAAGGAAAAAAAAAAGAGAAGAAAAAATAAGGCTTGATTTGAATTTTTTTTTGGTTATGGCGAGAGCGGGAAGTCACGTGGCGAGTTTAGCTAAACTAACTGTTTGTGCAAACTATGCAAATAGTGCATTGCATGCATCCTGGATATCCATGTGATCCTTGGTTTTGGTTTGGTTTGCAATGTTTGCAATGGAAACTTGTTGGGAAAGACGATAACAGTTGAAAATCTTATTTTTGCATTTTTTTATTCCAATAGAAAAGAAATTGTCATGACACTCTGAATGTATTTCGCATGGATAAGAAGAATATATCTAAGATTTGACCCCAGAATTTTTTCCCTGAGTAAAGATCTCACGTGACAGATTTCCCAATTGATCTTCGGTCTAAACCACCCCTGTTAGTTGGTTATCACCTTCCAATTACAGTACTCTGTACTTAAAGTTAAGTAGTGATAATGATGGCAACTTGGTTGGAACCTACCAGGCCCATGTGTCGTTGTCTCTCATCAGGCTGGCTGTATTACGTACTGCCGTGGCATCATTATAAAGACTGGAGGCCAGTGGCTCAAAGGCAGCCGCTGCTATGGACTTATTGTATATGAATTTATTAGTGTAAAGATTTTCGAAAGCAGAGGGTTTCTAAGGAAAATATGATTAATTTGCTGAATTCTTATTGATTGTTACTAGGTATTCAATTGGAATCTGTTACAATCCTCTATATAGATTGTTTAGCCAGGAATCGATATTATATCCACTGGAGGCATGCTCTACGTCGCTGCTTCTGCAGATGTCCTCCTCTAGGAGTCAAAAAGACAGCTCTTTTAACGCCATAAGTAAGTATCCAGTGAGCTGTCCTACTTGGAACAGGTCTGTGGCTGGGCCAGTGATGCGGGTTTCTACATCGAGGCGGGATGGTTCGAAACTCACCCGAGACTCTGCGCCGACAAAGACTTGTGGCTTACGGGAGGGGCCCCGACGGTCCAGGTTGTTTTCAAATGATCGAAGATTAGCGGTGGACAAGTTGGAGGTTCTATCGAAGTCTATAACAGGAACGCGAATGGGACTCCAATCTCCTCCATTCTCGGGTACTATCTAACCTGCCTTACGCTATAGACTCGCTAACTGATAGCGATAGGTAATCTTCCCTGTCCCTGCAGCCGCACCACAAAATATCCCACTTACTCGCGGACAGCTCTTTGGTAATACCGTCCTGCAGGGCAGAAACCCAAACGATACGTTCCATCTCGACCTTGACGATTTTCGTACAATAGCAACCAGAGACATGCATAGAATGGGTTTAACGCCTGCAAGAACGACAAGCGGAGCTCCTTTTATTCCAAAAAGGTCTCCCTGTTGGCGGGCTACCTAGTTCAGATTCTCCAAGAAGCTGGTGTCATGGCACCTCTTTTTGGCCGAATCTGCAACACTCCCATATTTGGCGGATTACCATCGCCTTTATTCTCTTGGGTAGGTAGATGCTAGCTTCATAACCAGATCGCAAACTCCCCGCCTAGACATCAACATTACCTTCTAATAGACTAAGGGATAATCTCATCACTATGTCTAAAGGACTTATTGAATGTGGAGATGGAAAACCGTATGCAGATATTTACAATGTGCAAGGACTATGTGCAGTACGGAGTACATTCTGTTGAATAAAGACCCGCACGTGACAGATTTCCCAATTGATCTTCAGTCTGAGCCACCCCTGTTAGTGGTCTTAGTTATCCCCCTGATTAATGGCAACTTGGTTGGAACCGTCGCCGATCAGGCTGGCTGTACTCCATATTACAGCCGAGGCTGTCTGGCTGGCTGACTGACTGACTGACACGGCATCCCTAGATAAAAGTCACTATGTTGCTATCGATGAAGAAAAATGAATCCATCATTGAGACAGTGACATGTTTCCAAAGCGCACAGACATCATGCAGGGTTAGTACTAGTGGTTGGTAGGTATTACCTAGGTAGTTAGGCTGAAGTTCTAAACTAGCCGAGGATTTCTCCAGTTTTAGACTGCCACTAGGAGTATTTACCCCAGATTTTCTTCCTTTTAGGAAATGGATCTTTTTCTCGTTTTTTTTTTTATCTCTTTTCTTCCATAGGATAATATCCGATCTGGTGACCAGGTGGGTTTTGCGGGACAGGCGGCTTTCCACCAGTCCATCCAGTCTGCCCACTGTCCCAGTCAGTGTCGCGTGCCAATCACCGGTATTATTAGGATTGTTTCCTACGTAGATGGAATTGTGGAGAGAGAGAGAGAAGAATAGAATAACGTAACAGATACCACTACTATACTTAAATAAATGCCTTGCAGATCCCATGCTTTTCTTTGTCTGGTTTCTTTTCTTCTCCTGCATGCAGCTCCAACTCCTCCTGGCTTGTTACCGTCATACACGTTTTCCAGTCGACTCGTGACAATTACACACGCGTACACGCATACGTCTTTGGGGGCCTGAGACTCTCCTGTCCATTTCAGCGCTGTCCAGGTTCATTCACCGCCAACGATTCCCTTGTTGCTCGATCTCGTCTGCTGGTCTTTTCTAGATTCCTTACAACCCCTCCATTAAATATCCTGGCTCATAGATAAAGTCAAAACTATATACGCATCTCAAATCATCTTACCCGCCTTCTTNNCTTGTCCAAAAGTCATTTGAAATCACCACAACAAGGAAAGAAAGATCGATGGATTCTCCTCCCGCCGTAAAGGACATGCTCGCCATGTTGAACGGCCCCCCATCAGGTCCAGGCGCAATCCGCACCTGCCGTCGTTGCAAAAAGCGCGAACCATCCAATCCGTCCCCTGACCAAAAGCTCAAACGGTGCTCTCGCTGCCGCAGCAGCCTATACTGCTCTCGCGCCTGCCAGCGCGCAGACTGGAAGACCGGCGGCCACAAACGCTACTGCACGTTCGGCGCCATGGCCAACAACTGCTACCTCGACAGCCTGCCGTCGGAGGAAGAGGCCATGGATCTGCTGATTGATGCGTACCGTCTACGGGTGGAAGATGACTTTATGTACCGCGGCCATCGTCATGGTCGGTACGCTCAGACTGACGCTAAGAATAAGCAAGACGAGGAGGACAGTCTGGGTCCTGCTGTGCAGGATTTCAGGAA
Source organism: Rasamsonia byssochlamydoides (assembly GCF_041956645.1). Taxonomy (NCBI): domain Eukaryota; kingdom Fungi; phylum Ascomycota; class Eurotiomycetes; order Eurotiales; family Trichocomaceae; genus Rasamsonia; species Rasamsonia byssochlamydoides. The sequence continues at coordinate 52,134 of NW_027192428.1, read as the reverse complement.
GTTTCTCGATCTGGCGGAGGCTCAGATTGGCAAGGAGCAGCCTGAGGATACCAAGAAATCCAGCATCCTGCCCCGCTGGTGGAGCCCAGAGAAGAGAGCCATCTGCGAACGCCGCGCCATGGGAGACGGCTGGTCCGCTCTGCGCTACGCGGTGGAAAAGGAAGATATCCAGGAGCATTACAAGGACAGCATGATGCCGATGAAGTTGCGCATGCTGGCGGAGAAGGTCTACGGATTCAATGTGATGGAACAACGGAATTGACTGGAAAAAAAAAAACAAAACCCATCATGAGATTATCTCACTGTACTTTTACATTAGAAACAAGAATCGAAAGATCAGACAGACTCCCGACATGCGTATTCACGAGGTATACAGTACGTACATACACGCAGTCAATCATCCCAGCTATGTAGAAAAAGAGAAGAAAAAAAAAGGAAGAAGAGAGACTAGTACTCGAATTTCCCGCAGTCGCTTGCCGACAATGTCAATAAGGAAGTAGCCTACGCCTTCACCTTGTTTTTGTCTTTTTTGGCCTTCTTCTCACCGGTCTTTCCGGCTGGAGAGGAAGTTGTAGCTGCCGCATCTGCAGTCTTTACGACTGAGGCAGCCTTTTTCTCCTTATTCTCCTTGTTCTCCTTGTTCTCCTTGCTCTCCTTTTTCTCCTTGCTCTTCTCTTTCTTGGTCTGCTTCGATGACTTCTGATCATCGTCATCAACTTGCTTGTCCGCATCTTTTGTGGATGAAGCCTCAACGGCCTTCACGGCAGACTCCTTTTCGGTGCCGTTCGGGACAGAGTCAGCCTCTTCAATGGCTTTTGGCGTCTCCTTTCCCTGAACAGGGACCTCGTCAACGGACTTCAGCGCGGGCATCTCAAACTCATATCCCAGCGCCTTCAGCTTTTCTGCCTTGGCACGCCTCCTCTTTTCCTCCTGCTCGATGCTCTTGGCCCATTTCTCCCGGGTCTTGCCCTTCTCAAGACGGTGCTTCTCGATCCGGTTCCAAGGCGTCCGCTTGAACCGCCGATTGGCTCCCTTCCAGATCTCCGGGTGCAATTGCTCCTGAGGAACGAACTTGACTTTAAGGATGTGCCCGTACAGCAGGTAGTTATTCATGGTCTCTGCGACAATCTTCGCGACAGATTTCGAGGCGAATTCCACAAAGGCATAGTGCTTCGAACGGCCGGTGACACGATTGCGAGAGAGACGGAGACGCGTGATGTCACCGAATTGAGAGAAGTAAGCGCGCATCTGGTGTTCGTAGAAGCCGTGCGGGATACGTCTAGACGTAGAAAGTTAGCTAGCCGACGCAAATAGACAAGCAGCCTGGAAGCCAAGCATACCCGATGTAGACGGTACCAGGTTCCTCGTCCTCATCATTCTTCTTTTGTTTCTTCAAGATCTTCCGTTTTGTCTTTTTGGAATCAGGAATGCGTGGAACAGGTTGATTCGGATCGAATCCTTCGTCCTCAGAGGGGTCTTCATCCCCGCTGCCCTCGAAGCCTTTGATGAGCTCGGCCGTCCGGTCATCTTCGCCTTCATCGGAATCCGCGTCGACGTTCGAATCCGACTCTGCGTTCGACTCTTCAGAGGGCTCATCGTCGGACTCTTCAGAAACAACCTCTTGCTTCTTCGGCTTTTCCTTCACACCATTCTTCTTGCTCTTGTCCTGCGACTCCTTCACTTTGGCAGGTTTCTGCTCCTCAGCAGATTTCTTCGCCTGCTTCTTGCTAGGCTTCGAAGTCTCAGTTTCACTCTGCTTCTCGGAAGTTATAATTTCGCGTTCAGAATCCTCGTCGTCGCTTAAGAAATCTGCTGCCCGCTTGCGCGGCTTGACTTTCCGTGCGGGTTCGCCGTCAACCTTCAACGATTTCGTGGAAGTCGCTGTGCCATTGGTCACTTCTTCAGAAGTATCCTTCTTCTTCTTCAGAATCGACTTGGGGGCCTCTTCCGAAGACTTAGCGGACGGGGTGGCATCAACCTTCTTCGACTTTTTCGCTGGAGGGTCGGCCACCGCGGTGGTTGCGGTCGGGGCAGCTAGAAAGTGTTATGACCAGGTAACAATAAGAGAAAACAGTGGGATTGATGACAATGCTTACCCTTGCGCTTTTTATCCTTTTTCTCTGGCGCCATTTTCTCTATCGTCAAAACCAAACGCTCGGTAGAAGTGAGTGTTTGGACGATAGAGGCCTGCTGATAGCAGATGGTGGTGCGGAATATTTTTTTTTATTTTTCTTTTTGGCGAGGCTCCACGCCAAGCCGCGAGCTTAAAGCCCGCCCCGGCCTTAACTACAGCGCGTCTCCACACCAACATCCATTTCCGCCATCACCGCGACTTTGCAGTCCGGATAGGTGTCATGGGAAAGAAAAACAAGGCCAAGGAATTGACACACGAGGAGATATGGGATGACTCGGCACTTGTGAGGTCCTGGGATGAAGCTGTTGAGGAGTACAAGGTACGGCGTTCCATTCCAGTTGGACTCTCACGTGATCTAACCACTGTGGTTGTATAAAGCTTTACCACAGCATTCACGCAAGGGGAGAAAATGTCGAGGAAGTTCTACGAAAGGCAGAAGAAGCAGAACTTGCGGGACGGGATATCAATGAGGTAGACTATGGAGGAAAGCCCATGGACACTGTAACAACCAAAACCGGAGCTCCGATGACGGCGGTCGAAGACGAGTCTGCCAGGATAGCAGACAACGCTCAACAAACTACGCCAGCGGATGACGAACCAGAGGTAAATCAGATGCGATACTTCATCTCTTTTTCTTATTTGGAATTCATCGCCACTAACAATATCGCAGCCTGCCACATCAAACGCAACGCCTCAACAGGAGGAGGCTGCCAACGCTAATGCCAGTGGTGCTATTCCCTTTGCAGCCCCTGGAGGAGCAGCCAGCATGCCTAATGCTGTTCTGGGAGAAGGTGAGATACTCTTGTACTGGAGATTGTGGACGAAACAAGCAAGATGACTGACAAATTCTGTGGCACGAAAAGTCCAGGATCAAGGGCTGAAGAATCTGATGATGGCATGGTATTTTGCCGGTTACTACACAGGTCTCTATGAGGGACAGAGACGGGCGGCTCAGAACATCAATCCCTGTAGCAATCCGTGAGTCGTGACCCAAATCTGGACAGTTTTGGTCTTCGAGTATCGACATCAATTTGCAAACGCCAAGCGTATCAGCCAAGACTATAGAGCTGTTTCCCGTCCCGTGGCGGCTCGCCTGCTGAGGCTTCATTATTTCCTCCCTTGGTCACGAACAGACCCCAGGTTTCATGCAATGGCGCTCTTGGAATTAGTATTTTTTGCAGCTGGGACCCTCGCACAGCCTGGCTGACAGGGACGGATCGATATGTGGGACGTTGGATCCTAACTCAACTTGGCGACAAAACTATATCTGATCCAAATGTATTCTCGTATCGAGGCTTCTCTACGATCGTACCCTGAGATAGAACGACTACTTAGTAGTAATGCTACTCGTGGATCATGTTGAATGCAAGTTATTAAATATGAAGTACTCGATTGTTCGTCCTTTTTTAGGGTTTTAGACGCGGTATGTGAGTGGATCCTTATCGGGAAATATTTATACAGAGCAGATATATCAGACAAGGTCCACAAGTCTTCTGACTGCTAATGACAAATATATAAGAATAGGGAGGTTATAAGCTTCGAGTTATCACACGAAAAGTTACAAAGCGAAAAGAAGAAAAAAAAGGTTATTAAGAAACCATCAGGTTCGCTAGTTGAGACGTCCGTTCCCATTGCGGCAGCCATCGGTGGCTCGTGCGGCGTCCGTGTGGGCGATCCCTGACCCCGAGACACAACTGCGACATCTGCTGTCTTGACCAACGTGGGTTCAGAACAAGCCTTCTCCTTCCCTTTTGAGCGAATCTTGAATTTCTCCACTGCAACAGATCCCTCATGCGAAGAAATACTCCGTACTAAGCTAACACAGTCTAGGGAAATCAAAATAGGTTTACCTCAGACGGGAAATGAGCCCCTTCTCCGAAACTCCATTATACAGAATTAAGAAACACGGATGCTTCAGATGGCTTGTTCAGGATAGATGAAACCGGGACCTCTGTCAAAGCTTCAAACCCCCTTTTTCGTATCTACCCCAGGTACTTCCAATTTCAATGCCAATTAAATTCATGCTGTTGTCCTCCCAGATCCAAGATGCTCGAGAGTCTGCCGCCTTAACTGCCCTTCGTTGCACGGTTGCACCTGGTGTGTTTCTCTCTCCTCTCTCTCTTTTTTTATTCTTTCATAATACGTTCACTCTTTGTCTACATTCATATCTTTTTTTTTGAGACACGAGCAGGGCCTCGAGAATATATTAAAAAAAAAATCTACAAGCAAAAACGTTCCCTTCTTTTTGATACCTGGAGTGTCACTTTCAATTCTTCTCTCGCGTGTGGCTCCATTTGTGCAAATTAAGAGCCTATCGTGCTTCTGGTTTGGTTATTTGGGACGAAAAGAAAAAAGATGGCGAGACTCTTGACGTTGATCTCACTCGCTGCGGGCGTCTTCTCGTTGACCGCGAACGCCGCCAGTCTACCTGAAGGAATTCGACAGATCGAGGTCGACACGACCTCTGTCACAGTCGCTGAGGCCGATGGAAGTTCAGTGATCATCATTGCAACAAATGAAGGCGGTTCCGCCCAGAACAAATACTGGAATGAGCCCGTCATGGCTACGGGTATGGTGCACCAAGTAAGTAACAGTTGGATCTGCAGACTGCACTCTATTGTTGCGTCTTCAAGACTGGATAGCTGACAACTGATAGGTCACTGTTGGCGGCCCGGCAGGCCTCGTCTACACGCCCGACACCATCACTGCCAACGTAGGCGACATGGTCCAGTTCAACTTCATGTCTGCGAACCACACCGCCACGCAGTCGTCGTTCGACACCCCGTGCAAAAAACTGGAGGGCGGTGTTGACTCAGGCTTCATGCCGAACCCGAACAACAGCCTCAACCCGCCGCCGATGATGCTCTTCCAAGTGAACACCACCCAGCCTATCTGGATGTACTGTCGCCAGACGGGCCACTGCGGTAAGGGCATGGTGTTCAGCATCAACCCGACGGCGACCAAGACGCAAGCTGCTTTCAAAGCGGCTGCCATTGCGCAGAATGGCACGGCCAGCTCGAGTTCTAGCTCTAGTGCTGCCGGATCTGCTTCCAGCGCTGCTGCTGCTGCACCTGCTGCCAGCTCGGCGGCCATGTCATCGAGCAGCTACGGCAGCTCGAGCGGCGCGAGCGTGGTGCAGGGCAGCGGCACGACCAGCGATGGAGGAGTCTGCTCCTGCTCTTGTCTCTGTGGCGCAGCAGCCTTTCCAGCAGGTGCTGGTATCGGTGCCGTCGGAGGATGGGGTGGTACGTCTATCCTTAGGCCTTCTATCCATGACTCTTGCTGATTGCTGATTTGTTTACAGGTGAAATCTCGATGGTCTCAGCGAAAAAGCGCTCCTTGATCGATGGTCCCAGTCACTAATTATTAGACCAGTGGTCGTAGCATGCGGTGATGGTGGATGTGTGTGATCTTCGTTTGTATTGCACTGTACTGTACTGTACCAAGAGAGGAAGGAAGAAGGTTACCGACATGTCCTGCACTCACTCACAGTGATACCCAGGTGAAGGTTCATTCGGTAGACTCTTCTTCCTTCGTAATCGTCATCAAAACTCCCTTATTTTATATTCTATATAACCACCAGTTTTGTTTTCTCTTCAGTCAACTTTTTTTCCTTGTGATATCGAGCTTCTTTTCCTTTTTTTTTTCCCCTTTAATTCCTGCTTGTTTTTTTTCTTGCGAGGGAGCAGTGCTCTCCCCAGCAGAGGGTATAATAGATTCGAATCGACTCGAATCGAATGATCGAGGGGCTTGACCGTGTTGTACAAAACCAGTAAACCGAAAGAGCTTATGCAAAAGTTTTCGCTCTGCTGCAATGTGTCAGCGCCTTGGCTACTGTAGGAATTCTAGGGTCAAAGCGATCTCACCCTCTCATTCACCCGTGAAGGAAACAGTTATCAAGTATCCGAGACAGATGGAATATTCTCATGATTTTGATTTGATCTTCTAGAGAATAGCCATCGTTGGTTGGTCCCGTCAATCAGAAGTTCTAGTTTCTAGCCGGAAAAAAGAAAGAAAAGAAAAGAAAAGAGAGAGAGACACAGAGAGAAAGAATAGAAAAAGCATTTTATAGATTCATAGACGTATCTTAGATCTCCTCTACGATCAAGTAAGATAAAGAATAAAGAATAAATAACGGAGTATACTCCTTTTCAACGCACTACTCCACACCACAGATCCATCCGGACATCCATCCCCTGAAGTCGTCTGAAGACTGGACCAGAAAAGAAAAGCGAGAACAACAAACAAACAAACAAACATTTCTTCAAAGCATTGCATTGCTTGTCGGTATTCAGACGAAGGCAAGAAAAAAAAGCACTTTCTTTTCATTTTAGTCCACCGTCTCGTCCTTGGTTTGTTGCTGTCCTCACAGTCCTCCCAGACCACCAGCACCACCACTCAGCAGAGGCAGTCCCTTAACGAGGCCTCCGATGAGCGGGAGTTTACTCAACCCGTTGTCGTCCTGCTTGACGGGCGTGGGCGTGGACTTGGGGTTGCTGGCCACGGGAGTGGGGACCACGCCGGGGGTAGGGTGAGTGGAGAGTTGAACTTGGGCTGGAGTAGGTTCGGCGGCGTCCTGGTATCGATGCTGTCAGTATATAATTTATCTAGGTGTGTGAATGTGATTGATAAATAACGGCAATTGCTCAGGGGATGGAGGTTTATCCTTCTTTTCCTCTCTTCAGAATATAATCTCGTAGAGAGTAAACATGACAATGCACAATGCTTTCCATCCAATGCTATCAATCAAGGGCGACAGGGGCTTGTGCAAGACGCACCATAAAACCATCATCCATGTCATCAGGCATGTCATTCGAAGCACCACCTGCATGCTGCTGCTTCTTCTCCGGGAACACAGCGCCCAGACCCTTGACACCGGCGACGCTGTCGTCCATGTTCTTGCCCATCATGGCCGAAGTAGGGTCCTGGGCTGGCAGGGCATTCGCACAGACGGCCAGGACGACCAGAACGGCGAAGAGGTAGTAGTAGATTCTGTTGGGGAAGCGGGCCATTTTTGTCGATGACCAGAGAAGTGGTTATGAAAGGAGCGTAAATTAGGTTTTCAGGAGAGAATGAATTGATTTGATTTGAAGGAGTGGCTAGGCGAGAGGATAAAATCTCCTACTGCCAAGTAAGTGATTTAAAAAAGAGAGAGCGAGCCTAGGAATATAGAAGAAGAAGAAAAAGAAAGATCCCTTCCAGGGAGGAGAGCTTCAGAGGACGAGTTTTTATACTACGTACAGTAACATACATATGTCCCCGTTCACCCTTCGTCAAAAAGATCGACAGTACTGTACGGAGTACTGAGGAATGGGGAATGGAGACCAAAAAAAAAGGAAGCTCCTTATGGAGATCTCATTCGAGGAAGAAAGGGAGAACCCAGAATCTATCGTTATGATCGTCAGTCCCAGAAGGACTCCGGACTCCTACGCGATTGATTACAGGGTTAACGCTCGTGACGCAACATGATCATCAACTCGTCGATGCAAGGCAAGTAAAATACCTAGCTACCTCGGTAGGTATTCCTCACGAAGAATACGGAAACTGAGTGGTTGATGCGCTCAGGCTGTAACCGTAAGTTGAATGAATGAATGAATGAATGGATCGGATTGGATCGACGGCAGTGGATGGGATTGTTGAGGGGCCTCGATAGGATCTAGGACTAAGTAAAAGATTGTTATAGTATGTACGGAGTGCATTCCACAGGATGATAAGCGCTGAGAGGAGTATCCCTGTTTTACAAGGCATCGACCTGTGTTCGCCCTTGCATCAGGAATATTCAAGCTATCCACACGTGTCACTCCATTGGTGCAAAAAACTACAGACTGCATATCTTCAGACGCCGCTGACAGAGCCATGGCTGCGGCATGGCTGACGAGATGAACAGGCATAGCTTAGTACTATCCTAGGAGATTTTGCAGTCATCTGGAGAACGTCCCGCATTCCAGTCAGATTGCGTGAATGCTACTCAAACCTACGCCATCAACTGATCCTACTCCAGTTCTGTATGTATCTCCCTCTATTGACACGCACAGCCCCATAGGATTCTGAAGCCGACGCAACACGAGCGAGAATTCGTCAGGAAGAAAGATCTTCCTTGGATTCTCGATCTCGGCACGATTTTGACCTCACCTGTCATTGAAAAGGATAGATGAGACTTCGAAAATGCCTTTCATGGATCGGTGCTGGGGCACTTTCTATAAAGAAAGTGCCCGCAATTGAAGAATAAAACGACACGCGCGACTGGCGTAATTAGCACCTGGTCCGGAGGAGACAGGCGGGTGGTTTTCTGGGTGCCAAGAGATGAGTTGGATGACAGAAGAAGATGAGTTGCACGGTGTTGACGAGTCATGGTTAGCCAGCTGAAGTACCATTAGCTGTCGCAAGAATCATCAGCCGAGCACCAATGTCGTGAGGGATCCCTCATGCAGTGCCTTCAGCATTGTCGACCAGAACAGACGTGGAGGCATCTTTTTGAAGTAGAGGCGATGGATATCTTTTCAAGAAACGCCAGGTTCAATTCCAATGCGACGACTCATCATTAGAGTCAACATAGAATGCTTGTGCTGTCATGTTAGTGATCATGCCATCTGAGAAAAAAGAATGTGCGCTTTCAAGCGAACCCGAACCCCGCATGGAAGAGATAAAGCGAGAGGTCGTCGGGATTAGAATAAGCGCAGTCATTCTCGGTCTCTAATCTAAAATTTGCAGATGGAATGGAGGAGCTGTTGCCCATCAACAAGGGTATAATTGGAGACCTTGGGAAGTTGAGGAAGGAAAAGAAAAGAAAAATTGCTGCGGGCGGAAAGAAGCGAGGAAATGTATTCGACGGGGTGGAGCCGATGTCCGTGCGTCGATTATGTCAGCATAACTATCATTGTTTCTTCTTTTTTCGTTACAAGTGATGAATCTTATTGGTATAAGCATGTCAACCAAATTAAAAATTGCAAGAAATGATATTATTATCAATATTACCATTCTGTATCCCAATTACGTAGTCATAACTGCAGAAAGAATATATGTACATCGTCCACTGGGATGGCAGGCTTCGTTGAAATCAAAGTACAAAACCATTATTAAATGAGAGCGAAGGCGAATGTAGACTCAATCGAGTCGTGATTTCCTGCGTGGCGTGTTTTTAGATTAAAACCGAGCCAGGACCTTCTCCTCCACGTCCGACCGTGCCCACTCACTAGAGTTCTCCTTGCTGAGAACTGACCTGGCCTGTTCTGCTGTAAAGCCCTTGGCCTCGACAGCGGGATTGTACCCCAGACCCGTGATCTTGGCGACTTCCTCTGACGAGACCGGGGTTGCGACTTTGCCGTCCGCCCGCTTGTACACCGTGACCACGACAGCGCCGCCCAAGCCCAAATTGTGCTGCAAGGCAGCTGATGTGCCACTGACAAGACGGTTGTTGGCCCAGCCACGCAGATGCCAGACCAGCTCGGCGCATTGAGCGATGCCTGTTGCTCCCAGCGGGTGGCCCTTGGAGATGAGACCACCCGATGGGTTAATGACCATTTTACCCCCGTATGTGATGTCCCCGCGACGGACCATCTCGTGCGCCTTGCCTGGTTCGCATAGTTCCAACGCGTCGATGGTGATCATCTCATTCGCCGAGAAGCAATCGTGCAACTCGCACACCTTGATGTCCTTGACGTTGACGCCAGCTTCCGCAGTGGCCGTGCGGCACGCATGGCGCGTCATCTCGAAGCCCATCAGGTCGATCGAGCTGCGGTCAAAGATAGAGGGGGCATCAGTCGCGAGCGTCTGGCCGGCAATGAGGACGGCCTGGTCCTTTAGATGCGGGCGGGCATCGAGGAACGCCTGTGAGACAATAACGGCAGCAGCACCACCATCGGAGGTCGGGCAGCACTGCAGCTTGGTGAGAGGCTCATGGATCATAGGAGATTTCAGGATTTGCTCCAGCGTGTACTCGTCTTGGAATTGTGAATAAGGATTGCGCTTCGAGTGCTCATGGTTGATGCGGGCGATCTCCGCAAAGTCTTCCGCCGTTGCGCCGTACCTGTGAAGAACAATCCGTCAGCTGGTCTTGCCTGCAAAGCAACATTTGCAGCCGCGTACTTCTCCATATACTCCCTTCCAGCGTTTCCAAACATTTGTGCAGCACCCGGTGCATTCGTAACACCCCTTGTTTCTGCCATCATCAACCCCAGGCGCCCGGTGGGATTTTCTCGGTCATTGAAATAAGCTTGGAGACTTCCTGGGTTCATCTTCTCGAACCCAATTACGAGAACACAGTCAGCAGCACCGTGCGACACCATCGTGCGGGCCATTGCCAGGCCTGTGGAACCGGTCGAGCAGTTGTTGTTGACATTGTAGATGGGAATCTTGGTCAGGCCGAACTGGTAGAAGACCCGTTGACCGCAGGTACTGTCTCCATAAACGTAGCATGCGATGCCCTGGTCGACATCGTCGTAGGTGATATGGGCGTCTAGCATGGCCTTGACGCCGGCTTCGAAACCCAGTTCATGGTAGTCAACCTTGCCCCGGGGCTTGACGAACTTGGTCATTCCCACGCCAAGGACATAGGCGAGGCCGGCTTGTTTCTTGCCCATGGTGATGTTGATCCGACTAGATGATAGATAATTGATTCTCGGAGATAACAAACAGGCGCCTGTCCTGGGTTGATCTAGGGAGATTCGAACAAAGATAGGCTACAACGATAAATTCTCGAATAGCCAGAATCGAAGGAGTCAGAAACAGAACAATGCACCTGCTCTTGAAATATAGATTGGGAGCTGACATCGGAGCGTTGGTTATTTGCGGGGAAAGATGGATCCCGACCGAGGTTCCGAGGCTAACTTAAAGCGACCTAGGTATGTCGGGCAGTTGACGTTGAATAATCCAGCATAAAAGTTTCCTCCACACGATTAGGTAGTACTTGCTTGTGCATCTTTCTCTGTTGTTATTTACAGGAGAGAGCTAATTTTGTCTGTTTCATACCTTTTTTTTTTTAAGTTGCCTGCGGTTTCTCACCGAGGTTAAGCCTCAAGGTTCAAATGTCAACATTCACGTGAGATTGCCGCTGCATGGCCGTTAAGCATGACCTGACCAAGTGGATCACCCGGAGATCTCACCTCGGTGACGGTGTTTACAGAGAGAATGGTCCCATCACGCTTCTGACCGTGAACGGTAGCAATAACCAATACAGGAATGAAGAAGGTGGGATGGAAGGACATACAAACCAGGGTCCTTGACCTTGATCCAATTTCACGTCTTGGCAATTTATTGATCACAATGTGCAGGTGACATCTTTCCTTTCGCAGCCATCTCGTAAGGTAACAGCCTGTCCGAAATGCGTTAACGCAGAATGGGAGACCGGGTCTCTATCGAATGAAAACCAAGGAGCTGCAGAACTGCTGCACGAAACCTGGGGAGAGTCGAGCATGTCACTGTCCAACTTAAATAGATTCCCCGGCCAATGGGCACGACGCCACATCCACTCCTTCTGGCAGCAGTGGTGGTGCGCCAGCACTGATGATTCGCCAAGCTCTGACAAGACAATGTCCAATATCGAGGATTATTCGTTTATTAAGTCTTGGATGTTTGCCCGGGGATGATGTCCGTGGTCAAATCCAGAGTTCCGTCTCGAGCGTAGCACTCACGATCTATGGATTATTTGACTATAACCCGTCCAAGTATAGGGAGTTTCTCGAACACTGCTATAGCACATAGCTTCCTGGCATCTCGGTTGAACCGATCATTTAATGCCAACAAACAACGGGAATTGAGCTGCTTCAATTTGTACGGCCAATATTTAATCAGGTCGCATTCTGCAGAGCCCTTCAGCATGTCAATTGAGGATGGCGTGGATCGACAATATCGTTTTCTGACATTTCTTGGTCAAAGACACTTCAATCGATCCTGACAACTCAATGTTTCGAAAGGCCACGAGATGAGATTCACGTCCCATTAGGCGGTACCTTCTGCAAAGGTTAGTTTCCCTCGTCTTGAACGAGATTGGCCTTACGTGAGCCAAATGACACAATGTCGTCCTATCACCTTGAAGCTGTATGGCGAGGATGATCGTCTGCAGGATCCTCACACACATGTATATAGATCCTCGGAAAATTATTAAGCATATGACAAAGCATAGCTTATATGACCACGAAATTGTCTCCCCAACGGCTTCTTTCCACTTGCACGATGTCTGCTTCGGAGGAAATTAAATTGAGCAGATCCCAAACGAGACTGTCATCCAGATGACCCGCGGAAAACAGCGCACAGAGATATCTATGTTCCGTAGTCGACTTCTGCGCGCGTTGGCTTACCGCGGAAATCGTCGTCACTAGAAATGTTAGCTAACCATCCTTGCCTAGTCAAATCGCAACTGAGCTTGATATTGGCCCGCTCCGTCGGTTCATTGACAGATCAGTCTGCTGTCAAACTTCAACGCCATGCATCTAGCCATGCTGTGGTTAGGCTGACCAGCCTTTAGACTGTCGTGGCGTCCACATTGACTCCCGCTGTCCTTGATATGGCTAAGGCTAGAACCGGCCCTCCTAACTGGATATAGTAGGCTTGTAGACAGATTTGTGCAGCATCTCTTCCTGTTGGACGACCTGTTTGTCTGTCTGCAGCGTAATTCGTCGCTCGGTTTAGCGGGGTAACTGGCCACTTGATACGCTGGGTTCGTTGCCTTAAAGCGGTCTCTGCAGGTCTCTGCCCCTGGACCCAGTCGCGGTCCTGCCCGCCAGTGCGAGACACGATCGAGCTTGTCGAGAGATAATCTGGGTCTTGACTCTTGTGGCTCTTCAGGTGCTTGGAGTCTTGGACGGCGGGTTCATGACGACGTCACTGCAAATCGCCTAATCCCGTTGGAGCGGGCAGTGATCCACACCCGCGCAATTGGCGGCCATGCGCTTCCCGATCAGCGGAGCCGGGCATGTCGGCCGTCTGTGGACTTTTGCTTGCTGGTTATTCGTTCTCTCTCGCTGGCTGGCGAGCGTTGCTGGATTCCCTTGCTCCTGCACCCTGCTCCTTCGAGACGCCTGGTCCTGCATTCGTGCCTGCTCTCGGGGTTGACTCGTGTGCTTGCTGCGGGGGTCTCCTGTCCATTGCGGCCTCCCCGTATACATACACACAGTCTGTATCTGAGACTGACCCCTCCACGGCGTGCGGATGAGGTACGTCGATGTTGCGATTGAGAAATTCTCGTTGCTCTCCTTCTGACGAGTCCATGAAGAACAATGTGCTAACCACGGGCTTTACGCCCCTCCAGTGAACACTATCATCTCGCCCTGCCTTCCGAATCTCGAGTGCTGGCCGCCAGTTCATTTTCCGGACGTCTTGCGGTGACAAACGATCTCATTGCTGGAACTATCGGAATTGCTCTCGACACACCATTGATCTCCGTCAGTGGGATCAGGGCACTAGACAGATATCTTGCGATCATCTGGGCTGTGCATCTCCTCTTTTCCGGCACGGCAAGCAGCAGAGATCAAAGAATCCCTAACAATATCAGCACAAAGAGGGGGGTTCCGCAACCCGATTCATGGACAATTGGGGACGCTGAACGGTCTGCTCGCACCTTGAGAGACCGCTTTGCGTTCCATCGGGTTCCCCAGCCCAATTTCGTCCCATATTGCATCCTCTCCAGTGATATTGCATCGTCCTCCATCAGTGACTGTGATATCGCAGCGGACCCCACGCAATTGCCCCAAATGCGAAATATCCAGGCATGACTCTGAACGACGGCTCCGGACATGCTTCTCTTTCCTCATCATCACCTTCTTCAGCATCAACTGCCATCATGTCGTCCTCCAACCCATGGATCATGGACGCCACCACACGGAACAAGCTGCTGAAGAAGTATAGGACTCAGGTCGCTTCAGCCACTTCGACTGTTTGTGCTACTCTGACAGTGGTATGTAGATGTTACCTGGAAGAGTCCTGAAGCTTCTGATCAAGAAAGTGCCTGACTGACGTGACTCCTTCGTCTCAAAGACTCCGCTAGAGAATCTTAAGACCCGCATGCAAACGTAAGTCACAAAGGATATGATTTGTTGAAGCCCATGGTGGTGGCTGACACTGTTTCAAGTCATAATTTCAAGAACCTTACTGAGTGTGCCAAGTACATCTGGCGTACCGAGGGGATCCGTGGGTATACAGCCGGTATGTTGACACGATATAACACTCGAAGAGACGTCTGATTGAATAACACATCTCTTGTCCCTAGGGGTACTCCCTCCGCTCATGAGTGTCACTTTTGTACGCGTGGTCAGCTTCAGTACCTACCAGGTCGTCAAATATGCGATCTCCGATGAGTTCGAGAAGCACACCGGAGTATCTCCTTTGGTGTATTACAACCAGCCGGGCAGTACTCCCAACTTGGCCACGGTCACAACTTTCACCATTGCGGGAATGTGCGCCGGACTTGCGGCATCGCCTTTTGCATGTGAGTCATTCTATTTTTTTTCCCCTTTCTTTCTTAATGGAGAACTTGAGACTGAGTTTTGTAGGTCCGTTCGAACTCACGAAGAACGTGGTGCAAACCTCCGTTCTCATGTCTCACCGTTCTCAAGCGTCTCCAAATGCTGCGAGAGACCCGACCCTCCGCACCCTGCCGCGCATTGGAACCATCCAGGCGTTAAAACAGATCATTAGTCGTCATGGGTTGAGTGGACTGTATACCGGCTATCATCTCCACGCGACTCGTGACACGATTGGAACGGGTCTGTATTTTGGCATCTATGAGACAGTGAAGCAGGTGATTGCGAAGGAGTTGGGTGAGCAGAAGTCGCCATTCGGTCCTCCCATGGTTGCCGGTGCGCTGTGTGGTACTGTGCCCTGGCTTGTGGTAAGTAAAGTGAATCGAGTGAGGTGGTGAGTTTGGTAAGAAGAGGATGCTGACCCGTTAGACTTACTCTCTTGACACGCGCAAGACCCGCGCTCAGAGCGTCCTCCTCGGAAAGTCGAAGGAAATTGGCGAGGCTTCTGTGGCGGTAGCGCGGTCCAGCATGTACAAAGGACTCTCCGTGTCTCTGCTGCGTACGAGCGTGCAGAATATGATCTTGCTCAGCCTCTTCGAGTATGTGAAGATGAAGATCAACAACCTGGAGAGCTGAACCTTCTTCTTATGGTGAGCCTTGGTCTTGATCCTGGAATGGACCCTGCGTGTACTTTCTCTTTTTTCTTCTTGATTTCTAGGGTACGAGACCTTTGGCGTTATTTCTTCCTCTTTTCTACTGCACATACTTAACGGCCAGCCTTGTATCAGCTGGTGCTCACGGGGATTCGGGATTGGAATTGGAATTGGCGTTTACATACAGTTATCTATGATGGGTGACAGATTGAATGAACTCGTACATGAAAGACAATGGACCATCTCTCCTCTACGTAGTTTCTCGTCATGTCTTTGTAGCCATATCTATGGTTGTCAATTAAGCGTTAAGATTGGATCCCCGCGTTTCCACGCAGATCGCTGAGTGGCCGACGTCATCCCGTTGCTAGGCGGGAGGGAGCCGCTATCAACAAAAAAAGTCGACCGCGGGGTTCTCCTCTGTCTTTGAATCCATCCCGATATCGAGAGCCCTCTCATTTCCTTCAACGATGGCCTCGTAAGTTGACGTTTCCTGGGAACAACCTATTTTATGTGATATAAGATATTTGGCTAACTAGCAATTCTGCTGTCTCCCAGCAATATCCTCCAGCTGCCTTTTCGGCGCACCCACACCGTTTCCCTCTCCGAAGCCATCACGCAGTACATCTCTTCCAAATATGACCAGCGCCCGGATATGTTTGCAGATGACCTTATGGTCCTCGATCGCCTGCGGACGGAGGCCGTCAATGTGCAGGAACCTCACGTCAGCGGCATCAGCAGGCTGGTGACTTACGCAGCGCAGTTGAAGTGGTTAAGTGGAAAGTTCCCAGTCGATGTAAGTGCGCAGGAGGCCACTTGTATATGATTAGAAACTTTTCTGATTGTTGGATGCATAGGTCGGGGTGGACTTTTCCTGGTATCCTGCTTTTGGTTTTAATACGTCGAGACCAAGTAAGTGCCATGCGACGGTGACAGTCATGGCCGATTGACTTTTGACTAATGACGACTGTGTAGTCACGCAGAATAATCTCCGTTTTGAAATTGCAAACGTCCTGTTCAACCTAGCCGCCCTCTACTCTCAGCTCGCATACTCCCTAAACCGAACGACCTCCGACGGGCTCAAGCAGGCATGCAATTACTTCTGCCAAGGAGCGGGTGTCCTGGCGCATCTACGCAAAGACATTATCCCCGACCTCCGTTCCAGTCCTCCTGAAGATATGGATGAGATGACTCTGCAGAGCTTGGAAGAGCTCCTGCTTGCGCAGGCGCAAGAATGCTTCTGGCAGAAGGCAGTCAAAGATGGCCTCAAGGACGCTTCGATCGCTCGACTGGCCGCCAAGGTCTGCGATTTCTATGCGGATGCTGGCGACTATGCTGTCAAGTCCAACGCCATCAGCACGGACTGGATCCATCACATGACAGCCAAGCATTATCATTTTGCGGCTGCTGCGCAGTATCGACAGTCACTGGACTGCTTGGAGAAACGGAAATATGGCGAAGAGGTGGCACGATTACGGGACAGCCTACATTGTGTGAATGAGGCTCTCAAAGAGTCGAGATGGATCAACCGTGTTGTCCTGGGCGACTTGAACGGGCTTAAGAACCGCGTCGCTGAGGACCTGAAACGAGCTGAGAAGGATAATGATATCATTTACTTGAATCCTGTTCCGCCAAAGTCGGAGCTGAAGCCCCTCGATCGCGCATGCATGGTGACTGCAAAAGCTCCAATCCAGGTGACGGATGCTATATCCATGCTCGGAGAGAATGGACCACTTGGTCAGCCACTCCTTGCCAAGTTGGTACCCTACGCTGTCCACGTCGCGGCCAGTATCTATTCGGACCGTCGTGATCGATTGGTGAACGAGAACATCATTGGAGAGCTAGAGTCGATGACGGACAAACTCAGAGAGTAAGTTACTTTTAAACCCAAGTCTTGTCAGATCTGACACTAAGTGTTCTACCTCCAGTCTTCTGCAGTCTTTGAATTTGCCCGGCTCTCTGCAAGCCTTGGAAAAACCCCTTGGACTGCCGCCCACTCTCGTATCCCATGCGGAGGAAGTACGCCAACAGGATGGGCTAAATCGCTTGCGGCGGTCTTTGGAGGATACCGCCAAAATCAAGGCTAACGACAAGGCTATCTATACGGAGGGTGTGGACCTTTTGTCTGCCGAAAAGGAAGAAGACAATCGGGCGCGTACAAAGTACGGGACGGACCGTTGGACGAGAGAGCCTTCGGAAGTTGCCGGACAGAAGATCTATACGACCGCAAGCGAGATCAATGGCTACTTCACCTCCGCGCAGAGCACGGACGATCTCATCGAGGGAAAATTGCGAAACGCAGAGCCAGTGCTTAGAGTCCTCACGGGGACCCATCAAGATTTGGAGGCGTATGTCCCGAGCAGTCGACGAGCCGCCATCACGCCCGAAGTGGAAAGGGAGTCGAGCCGATTGAGGAGTTGTCTGAATGAAGTCAGCCGGTTAGAGAATCGAAGGAAACGCCGTATCCAGACTTTGAAGGATAAAGCTCGATCGGATGATATTAGTGAGTATACCTTTTGACGTTATTTCTTGCAGTCGCTCACCTATTCTCCAGACCCAGCATTGCTCAAGGAGACAGCCCGCCTCGAACGAGAATTCCCCATGCAGCCAATTGAAGCAAGTCAGTTTGAGAGTCTCTTCGAGGAGCATTTGCATCTGTATGATCCCGACCTGGAGATGCTGGCGCAGGAGCGCAACGAGCAGGAGCAGATTGCAGCGCAAGTGCAGGAAGCGAATCGAGCTTTTAACAGGGCCCGAAAGGGCGATTCCTCGACCAAGGAGCGTGAGAAAGCATTGCAAGAGCTGGAGAACGGGTATTCGAAATACAAAGAGCTCATCTCCAACATCGAAGTCGGGAGGAAGTTCTACAACGATCTGGCCAAGATTGTCGTCAGATTCAGGGACGACTGCAAGGCCTTTGTCCAGCAACGGCGGATGGAGGCGAGCCAGCTAGAGAAGTATGGTCTCCTTTTCTTTTTTTGTCCTCACTTCGTTCGATGAAGCTGACAGGAGAAACAAAACAGTGACATCACCAGTGCAGCAGCGATGGCCTCGCTGAATCTCTCCCAACATCATCGTCGCCCTTCGCACCAGCAGCAGCCGACAAGCCATCATCATCATCATCATCAACCTTCCCCGTACACCCAGGCACCACCACCACCTCCTCAACCCCAACTCCAACCACAACCACAACCCCAACCGCCGCAGCCGCAGCCGCAACCGCAACCGCAACCGCAACCGCAACCGCAAACTCAGCTGCAAGCCCATGCGCCTCGACAGGAACCTCTGACAGCTCCGCAGCCCACCCGAGCCAATCTGGCACCTCCCCCAGTGGCATCGGCAGGGATCTGGTCCCCCGAAATGGGAATCCGATTTGGAGGCCCGCTGCCGACGGCTGGTGCACCGCAGGGCCGGAGTCAAGGTCAGGGTCCAGCTCAAGGCCAGGGCCAAGCCCAAGGCCATGCGCCAGGGGGTGGGACATGGGATCCTACCCGTGGAGTCCGATTCTCGTGATTTGTATGTAAGCAGGAAATATACATACATAGATACGTATCATGCATACTTGGACAGCTGGATATTTTTATACATACATGCATGCATGCATGCATTGAAAATGGGAGTTTCTTTTGGATTGATGAACCGGATGGATGGATGGACGGATGGACGGATGGACAGATGGATGGATATTCGAATGGATAGATAGATGCACGAACAAACGAACGTTATGACGCTCTTCTTTATCATGATAATTCAAGAATTTATGTGTACATACATACATGACAGTCTATGTCTAAATACGGAGATCATAAAAGAGTACCTAGAATAAGAGTTGATTTTGGATACCCTTGTACAAGGACCTGGACCCTATTGTCTATCTGTCTGCCTGTAGTTTATCTACGCCGAGTTTCGTCGTACACCAAACAATCAGACTTTTGAAAAATATATGTACATACATACACACATATATACTATTTTGACCATCATATTTTCATATATACACATATATGTCATATGTCATATGTCACAGGAAAAAAAAGCTAACTAACTCCATTTGCTCCGGGTATCTAGATAACTTCCTCTGACAGAAGTAAGGGGCGAAAGGCCCGATGATGGATTTCTGTATCATCCGTCGTGATTAGTATTGTTATCTCCAACAGGAGGATGTGGTGAGGCGGCGCTTTCGGCTCCATTGACCCCTTCTCCCAAGCCGACAAGAGCATCTCCATTCGCAGCCTGCGCAACCGTATCTGCATCAGGGGCGTCCCCGCTGAGGAAGAAATCGAGCTCGCTTGGACCCCCTTGCGAATTTTGCTCGTTCTCGGCCAACTGCTCCAGCAGGCTGAGGAACGGATCCTTCTCGGACGTGTCGCTGGCACTCGTGGCATGCGAGCCGCTCGACTGAGCACCAGGCGTCAAGGCGGTCACACCACCATTCGACGATGCATTCGTCTGCTGCTGCTGGTGGGCAGCATCGAATGGGAAGGTGGCGTACTGGGGGTTGGCTGGTGGCGTGGGCGCTATATTGAGAGGGGTATCCGAGAAGAATCCAGATGGAGAGAGTCCGAGGGATGGAGAAAAGGCGTTCTGCATCCGGGGACTCTCTTGGATGGATGGGAAGGAGAAGTCCGTGTTGGACGAGGAGAACATGGACGGCGGTTGAGAAGGCTGGGGCGGGAAGCGGAAATTGGGCGGGGACACAGGAGACAGCTCGGTATTTTTCGCCCGGTCTTGTTGTTTTTTGTTGGAGACGTCCGATGAGGGTAATGTGGAGGGGTTGTTGAACGGATATTGCTGCTGGTGAGGCTGGTAAAAGCGCTGTGTTGGTAAAACAGGTGCACTCATTGCTTGACTGAGATAGAGGTTATGCCTATCAAAGGGATGCATGGACATGCTAGTTAAAGCCAAGTTTCAGCACAGGCACACAAACTCTGTATACAGCTTGCAAGGAACTCTTTCTTACCTGTCGTTGCTCCAGTCAGGCATGATATCTACCAACCTGATATGAGACCCATCAACCGTCAAGCCCGGGTAGCGATCGAAGAAATCCTCCAGATGAAAAATAGGAGAGAATCGCATTGTGCTGCTAGCCAGGCTCCTCACAAGCTCTGAATGGCAAGTGTAGATCGTTTGCAACATCTCCCGCTGGTGCTGCACACCAGCCCAGCAATGTCGTAACCAGGACAATTGCTGCATCTCCTTTGCAAGGAATTCAGCGCTGGAAGAAAAGACTTCTCCTTCCTGCCCTTTGTAATGTACGCCGTGGACATGAACGGTTCCCGCTGTACATACGCAGTAGCTGATAAACGCGGGCCACTCGATCAACGGTGAATTTCGTCCCAACTCAACGAGCTCAGCAATCGCGTTGGCATGTAGGAAACATAAATTGGTGGCTTCAATCTGCCAGGACTGATGTTGCCCTGTCCCACGAAGCTCGGCCAGGTCAATGGGCAGGAAGGGACGATAGATCAAGCAGTGAACCAGATGATAGATCAACTTGCTCAGGAGAAGAGTCGTGCTCTCAGGGTGCCCAAACAATGCTTCAATGGAGACGAACATATCCTGGGTCCCGGCCGCCCAGATGTCCAGCTCCTGGCGAATCTTGGAGAGATTGGACAGGGAGTGCCAGGGAAAATGAGAATCGCCCTTTACTCCACCGGCTGCCAGGTATCGGCTGGTGATGCCTAAGATGCGCGTAATGTCAATGAGCAATGCAGTTGCTCCCTGGCCCCGTCTGCGCGGGTCAGATGAGTACTGGATATTTGGACCGGCATTGTTAAATATCTCGCCTTCGACGTATAGTCCATTGGCTTGTGACGACCAGGACGGCAAACGCAGAACAATCGAATGGTCAGAAATCAGGCATGGCCGTTTTGACCCACATGCGGCAAACCGATCCATCATGTAACAGGTCCAGAAGACTCGTCGTCTCGTCTCTCGCTCTGTCGGAGAAAGGTTCGATTTGGGTGATGCCTCCCGGTAGAGGTCTAACGCCAGAATCATGGCCGAACAGTTGGCTATGAGCTCGTCAGCTGTACTTATTCCCCAAGAATTCAGGGGGCGTCATGTCATGTTACATACATAAAGTCATATATGTCTTTTTGCTAAAGCCGTAGGCGAAGAAGACCATAGATAGCAAGAGCAGAGTTTGAAGACCTTCAATCGTTGGATTGTCCACATCTACAGAACGCCGCGCCTGCAGAGCATAGTCCAAGCCCGCGCGCAAGGAGCCTTCCGGGCCTCCTGGAGGGTGGACATATCTAGTCGATTGTTAGAATTAAAAAAAAAAAAGAGAGAGAGAGAGAGAGAGAGACGCGATTGATATGACGAGAGACACACCTAACAGTGATCGCATAAATGGCCATGGCTAGCGGGAGAGGCAATTGCCCCAGTTGATGTTTCTGCCGCGTTACCGCTTCATCAAGGATGTAGAATGGCTTGCCATTAATCCTGGAGAAGAATGCCTCCAGCACGGCAACTGGAAGGGTGAAATGTTGCACGGAAGATGACTGCGGCGGCTGTTGCTGTTGGGGCCCGGTCGAGGGCCCTCCATATCCGTTGTATGGCTCTTGGAAAATAGACGATCCTCGGCGTTGGGACGACGACTCGAGGGGAGGATATCGAGCCTCTGTGGGGGACAAGGGGTACTGATAAGAAGCGATGGGGTTGCTGCGCGTCATGGAACTTTCTGACGGTGGGGGCTCTTCCTCCTGCTTTTTGACGGATGATGAAGCTTCCGTGGGTGTAACGGGGCTTTTCTCTTCCTGCAACCGTTTCTCCAGCCCATCGACGCGCTTTAGTAATGCCTCCAAGACGTCCGTCTTGGGGCCTCGTTTCTTCGGAATCGCATCTTTAGTGTAGAAGGAAATATGAGTCAGCTGCTCCCGTCAAGTAGAGAGACAAAGAGTAAAGGAAGATTGGCTAAGTCGAAGAGGCGTGTAAGAACGAGCTTACCGTAAATGCAAGGACATTGAAAGACCTTACATGCCTCACAGCTGGGACGCATGCGATTGCACTTGATCTGGAGATCGACCCGCGTGTTCGGTCAGCGTCACACACACACGAAACGACCGGTTTCTCACTACAGACCAACCTTTCTTTTCCGACAGGATTTGCAGTTCATCGACTCGCGGGGTTCAGTCATCACCCGCCGCGGCGTGAGACGGTCAATGCTCACCTGCGGACGAGACATGACGGGCGAATGCTGAAAGGCAATCTCATCAACAGGATATGGAATCGCATAGACTATATACACCAACAGAAAGCGAATTGACGCAACCCGGGGGAATACGGGTGCAATTGAGAGAGTAGTTCACGACATCTGGTAGAGCAAGAAAAGCTTTCGGATGGATGGCGTCTGCTGCAGAAAGATTCTAAGCTGAACGAGGATGATGAGCCGGGAGAGTTGGCCGATTTACATCCCACCGGCAGAGGCGCGTTGCCTCCAAAGCTAGTAAAGGGTCTGCTGTTTCTCTGATCTGGGGATATGACGCGGTGAGCATGTAATAGAAATCTGGGGGAGGATAACTCCGGGGGAGACAAGCGGAAAGTAGGACAGGCTAGAGAGAGGTGGCTGCCCGGACGAACGCCCAACCCGGTTGGTAGAAGCTAGAACAAGACTGAACAATCGAATGGAGTACTCGTACCTGACCTTCCAGAGTCAGTAATAGTTAAATTATTAGCAGGGAGCGAACGGGTCACCGGGGCCCGGCCATTTGCCGGAGTCGGGGAAAAAATGCGGGGAATGTCCACCCGCCCTGTCGGCATGGTCTAGTAGAGTAGAAGATGATGAACAGGCAAGGCCAGTGGACGCAAGAGTAATTATTGAAATAAAGTCAGAATTAACTGTAGGGATGCTGGAGGGTGCTGGACAGATGGGCAGGGACCATGTGCACATGCCAGCAACCAGGTAAGGAACAGTTTTATTGATGGGGAAGTTTCTCTCCGGCATGAAGCGGAGGCATTTTGCGGGGTGACTGCGTGATTGTGCATGCAGCCCTGCCGTCTGGCAGCAACAACAATAATAATTAATAATCCTGACGAGTCAGCAATCGGCCCGCGGCTAACAGATCAGACTATAAACTGAATGCAATAATCCTGACTTGACGACTTGCAGGATAGGAGGTATGAGTCCTGTCGATCGACTACGATCGACAAGCACAACTTGTGGCTCAAATTTGTATTCCTTTTTTTTTTCTTTTTTCTTGTCGATGCTATTGCTAATGTTGAATTTCAACCATGCACTGCTAGCCCTAATTCCCCGAAGGTAAAAGGTAATAATTAAAGTTATTATCCGCTTGGCCTAAGAGCGGAGAAGGACTCCGTACTCCGTAGTGAGAATTATTAATAACCTTGGAGGCTTGCATTCGAGGCAACGATCGGCAGGCCTCATGCAGGTCTGTGCAAGGAAGTTTGGAAAGCAAGTGCAGTTTCATTCAATCTAGACTTGCGGGGATAGGAAATACCCCATAATACCGAGAATATGGCGGAGGAAAATATTGACAATGATATAAAGTCGTCTTGTTACACAAAGGCACAGAATGAAAGAAAAAAAAAGTACACGTCAACTACATATATATGCCCTCCCAGTCAACGCCAGGGTGGATCCAACTCGCCAAAACAAACAAAGGACCCGCGATGACAGCTCTATCCCAGATGGTAGCCCTATTCGGTCTTGTACCCTGCGATGTAGAACTTCCTATCGCCACTGAATTAATATAACCCATGGCCTGATGCCATGCGGACAAAATCAAATGGGACATTCTGCCCCACGAGCAGCCGGAGCGTTTCCACCGTCGTCCACGCATTCACATCCTCCACGCCGTACGCCGTCCAGCCGGCGCGGGCGGCGACGCCAAGCGGATCGCCTTTGCGCGGCCCGCTGGTCAGGTCGAGATAGACCTTCCCTCTCGTGGACGGAGGCGACGAGTGGCCGTTGGTTCGATAATGTCGTAACAAAGGCTGGACGAGAAGCGATTTCTCTGGCGGCAATGCAGAGACGATCACAAACGGCTGTTCCACCAGCTTGACGGACTGGATCGAAGTAATAGGCTCGAGACCCGCAGCCAGCGGGCCAGTCGCCCTGAACCCGACCGTATAGATGGGGCCCACGTCCAGACTGCGCAGGGCAAAGATCGCAGCAGAAGCGTCACTCTCCGAACTGGCGAGGATGATCACCGCGCGGCCCCGATAGGCAGAGGGAACATAGTCCCGGGTAAGCGTCGCTCGAATCCCCTTCCAAGTCGCATTTTCGCCCACGAACCGGTGTTGCCCATCCGACCCGTTGACGGTGATCGTGTCGATCAAGCCGATGGCGCGTGCGGCGTCGCTTTTGCTCGGTATATAAGAAGCTGAGCTGGCCAGCGGGGGGTTCACGTAAGCTCCGCCGAAATTGGGCTGCATGATTACGGCCTCGATGGACCCTCGAGGACCCCGGTCGATGCAGGTGAAGGTGTGGGGGAGACCGAGTTCGTTGAAGCACTTCTCCATGAACATGGACTGCGAAGTGGAGCGGAAAGATCCAATCGCATACATGTCACGCTTCGGCAGTTGGCCCATGATGTGAAGGGCCCGATTGATCTCGGCCGCCGTCAGCTGGCCGGGAGCTGCGATGATCGGTAGTAACGGGTGTGTGATGGGAGAGAAAACCGTGTTCAATGCGCGGGAAAGCTGTCCCTTCTGACCCATGTTGACGGCGGATAGGAGCGGATAGGAGTAGTTCGCCTTGATGGTCGAACGGAAATACTCCAACTCGTAGTTTTCTTCAACCGTGTTCACCATCGCGATCATCTTGACGATATCGGCATATCGCGCCCCTTCCCTGAACAACCTCTGCGCCTCCGGCGACGTCCATTTCCACGTCCCGGAGAAGTCGTGAAAAGCAGACATGATGATGCTGTTGCCTCGATTCTCCGCAAGATCTTTCCGGATCTCTTCCGGCAGCCACAGTTCGACATCGATGTACTCCACGCCCCATTTGATCGCACGGCGCAGGTACTTGTGGAACAACTTTGGGTCGTCCATGGGAAATTTTCCATTCTCGTTGGTACATCGCGTCGTGAAGATGATGGGAAGCTCGGTATGCTGCCGCAGCAGCATGACCTGCTGTCCCACGTACTTCAGGCTGGGGACAGGGCTGCGAGTACCATCCGACAAAGGCTCCTCCAGCAGATCGACCCGGATCTCCACTGCGTCCGCACCCACGGACAGGATATCCAGGTTGGACAAGGCCGCACGGACATCGGGGAAGGTGGTCGATATGAAATTCGTCCGCCTCTTCGTGGCCAGGTCGTCATGGGGGCGCCTCTGACCCAGGATGAGCGACAGAAAGCGGGACAGATCGCGGCGAAAGAACGGACTGCGTGAGTACAGAAACTCGTAGTGGCAACTTTCGGAGAGCTTCTCGTCTGGGAATGAGCCATCGTCGACGCAGTGAGTATTGATCAGTAACAATTTGGACAGATCACCGCTTCTTTCCCCCAGAGTGCTCTCCAGATCGCTAGTCAGGATGCCCACAACCACCGCATCGCTCCCTGCTATGACTTTGGACAACGACGACACCGTCGTCCACGCTTTGCCCAGGACTTCGGCCACGACCTGAAGAATGCCCTCTTGGCCTGGACGAAATACGATCACTACCGTTCTCTTGGAGTCTGCGGGAGGATGGTTGAGGTCGCCATTCTCCGCGCCATTCATCACGGTGACGGCAGGCGGAGGCACAACCGTCTCAACTTTGGTCGCCATTGAGACACAGTCTGTATCATCGCCCGGCAGCCCTCCACTGTTGCATGCTTGACGGAAGATCCTCTCAGAACCGGTGACGACGGGGTAGATAGTACACAATATAGTTAGTAAGTACCACAATCGAGATGAGATCACAGAAAAGTTCAGAGAAACACGATCACAAGATGCGCATCAATTTGATATACTCCAGCTCTTGAGAATGGAGGACGCCAATCTGTAGCTTCCTAGCTACCACCGCACGAGACCCAAATCGAGTAGGATGTCTATGGCAAATGACTTGCTTTTGAGGAGTTCGGAGTTATGGCGACATCAGCGACCCTCTCTTCTGAACAACAAGATCTGAGGCTGACTTCGCAAATAGCCTTGTCTGGCGATGCATGGGCGGGAAGATCCAAAGCAAGAATCGGAACCGGGACGACGACGATAGAGATCTGACCAGAGTTGAACAACGGGCAACCGGCCTGACTGAAGTAGTCGGAGGCGCGTCGGCAATTCCCCCGTCTTGGCTGGTCGGGATGAAGGGAGATCAATTATCCTGATTTCTCCCTAAGAATAGCTACCTGGTTACGGAGTATATATCCTGCAGAAACAGGCCTGGACGAGGGGAGCGGATTGGGTGGGACAGTACGTGTTAATAATTAATGCTTGCACCCTAGGAGCCAGCAATGGAAGGCGGGGACGAGCGATAGAGAGCAAAATTGGAACGACCAAACCAATGGAAATAAAATGGGAGCGTCGTATGGGGGACGGCTCTTCGTCTCCAGTTGTATGTCTGCAATGACCGTTTTGTAATAGTGGGGAGTGGTTCTGGGGAGGACTGGAGGAGCTGATCTCCGGTGGGAACTCTGGTTAAGGTAACTGCTGGCTATGGACGGGGCGAAATTCCCCGGCCTCCAGACCTGTAAGTCTCCGGCTGGTCGGCCGTATTTCTTCCGCCAATGACAGTTTCTCTATACTACACAGACACACAGAAGTAACTGTCAATATTGATTGCTTGTCGAAGCAGTGGATAATATTCAGTAATGGATGATTGTATGCATTGGAAGGTTGTGGTAGTGCAATCAGGACATGCACAGTCCTTTGCTACAGGCATCTCCAATAAGGGATCAGCTACTGAATAGAACTAATATAGCCCCAGACAAATTGCTGCCTTGCTGCCAAGTCACTAGAAATTGATGATGACCGTGAAGTTGGCATAAAAAAAATACACTTTTTCAATCCCAGGAGGTCATGGCCCATCGATGTTGTCCGACATTCTGGGATTTACCTTCCTCATCTTCACGCCTCAGCTGTACAACCGGCCTGGGATATGGATGGGGGAATAGTCTCTTGGCGCCTATATTTGAAATCATTTGGCCCTTCAACGCCATTAATCTTGTTAGGAATGGAGGTCAAGGACTGAGAGCGCTGGGGCGAAGAGACGTTCAGAGATACAATCAGCTCGATGCAGGCAGCAAGCACCGCTGGAAATTCTGGGTGAAAAGACAAGGTGTTCAATTCAACACTGTGCAGAGAGGAGAGAAAACTGAAGTAGCTTCTAGCAATAAAGCCTCATATGATAATATTTCTCACAATTTACACAGACTAGAAACGTTCACTTATTGGCAAGAAGAAAATAGGCCAACCTCCCTTTCCCCCTCCCTATAAACCCGGAAGGAATGATAATAATGATAGATGAGAGGAAAAAAAAGCAGGGTATTATTATGCACGACAAGTCACAAAAAGAACATGGCAGGGTATTGATTGACGAGGTCAAGAAGAGGGTGAGTAAAGAGAGATATTTGGCAACAAATCAGATCTCAAAAATCACAGCATCACCAAGAAAATATCGTGAGAGATTTGCTTTCCAATCTGGACGTCGACATAAGGAAAGGTTATGTGGGTCCCTGTAGGAATCGATGATCGTCATCAAGGATTATGTTGTATGTACTGTGCTCCGTTCAGGGAAAGAACTTCAAGATGACAAACAAATGACGAAAATTAGACATGCTGCATCAACCCGCAACCTGCGCTAGACACCGCTCACAGGTCAACCAAAGGGGGCCATCGGCAGCAGTATAAAAAAGCCGAAAGAATGGAAAGCTTTCCATGCACTGTACAATTGCCGACCTTCAGCTGCCGCCCTGGAATTGTATTTTCCGAAACCACCTGTGCAGTTGGGGGCGGGGAATCGCACAGCAGGAGTTTTGATTTTCCTCGAATGACAGGTTTTCCTGCCGGATGATGGAGAATTCTTGTATCAGATAAGAAGCGCCAAAAACGCCGCCCCTGCGTAGATCATTCACTGATTTAGTGAAAGTCAGTAGGGAGTAAACGGCTGCACAGGAGTTGAGATGACCCAGCAATGAGATAGCATCACTGCCCTTGCCTCATCGCCGTGTCAATGATCCAATGTATGAGTGGTACCGGTCCTATACATGATCTCAAAAAAGAAAAAGACCATATCAAATAGCCAACTTGAGTCCGGTTATGCCCCCTAAGTGGGGATGAAAAATCGTAATACAGCAGTGCGATATCCTCTTAAATGTCCTAGATATGAGCCGCCAACAGATTTCGAGATTGGCGTCCAAAAAAGACTCAAGGAGGCGAGATTGCTAGACCATTCATGAGCTTGGAAAGCGGCTTCCTTTTAGTATTGTTGGCAGTCTTTGGGATTTGAGGCACTCCTTGAACCACGCGGGGCTCTTTCATGAAGGCAGGATCAAGTTTGGCAGGTACTGCAACGCAACAAATGTCAGCATACATCTGCACCATCACCTGACGCATGAATGAAAAGGGAAGGAGAGATGCAATCTGGCTCACCTCTTTTAACAACTTCATTGTAATCGTCAGTCAGATTCTGTTGCCTCCGACTGGTGGACGTTAAGGACGATGCGGCCGCAGACCGCCACAGATGCTCAGAAGTATCCGACAAGAAGTCGGTCGTCATCCGGCCGGAGAAGATGGAAGAACGACCACGATTTCGTTTTGATAGGATGATCTCATCGAACAAAATTATTCTCGGATCTTTCGAGCTCGGCTTTGCCCTCTCGCGCTCACTGATGAATTCATTGAATCCTGCGACACCGGGTCAACATCCATTGCTCTCTATGTGTGGACACTGATACATACCCTGAGTCTGTTGAAGTACAGTCATGTACTCTGCGTGCTCATGTGGCAGACTGCGGAGGAAAGCTTCCATATTGAAAGAGTAGAACAATCCCGCTTGCTTCTGTTCCTTGGATGCCGGTTGAAGGAATTTTTTGTACGTATACAGCAAACTAGCGAAGCAACGCACAAAGGCAGCTCGAATCTGTTCGGGGTGGAACGCCGCAGGACACACCAGGCAGATTAGAGGTGCACATCGGCCATGCACCAGAGTCTTGCATCCCGAGCACTTATACATCCCCTCCTCTGCTCTCTCGTCACAGATTGAGCACACGGCTTTGTCATCCCACGCTTGCAGTTGCAAGCAATGCCCCTCGATCCAGCATGTATTGTCAGTATTGTGTACAGGCTGTGCTACGGCCTGGGGAACGATTGTCGAAGCGGCAATGGTGGACTGTGCGTAGATGGATGGCGTATAAGTGGAAGTGCCACCGTACTCTGTATTGAGGGTGGTGACGGAAAGGTTAGAAGCATGGCCCAGGAAAGGTGCACTCGGGCGTCTAGGCACTCCAGTCCTTCGTTCCGTACCGAACGACGAGCTCCTGCGAGACGAAGCATCGAAATGGCCTGATCTCTTCTCGCGAAGAGAGGCCTGCAGAGCCATACCAGAGTCATTGCGAGAAACAGGGGTGGGAGGCAGAGGAGGAGGGAATTGACCCGAGTTCGGGGAATTGGCCCTCGGCGACGGAGGGGAGCCCGTTTTCGACGTTGAGCTCGTGCTAGGTCGATCACCCCCCTTTGACATACCCCTAGAGTGAGCTAGTTCGGTTCGAGCATGCAAAAAGGCGTTGTAAATCGGTGTTTGAGCCGATGCGAGAACGGCCTGATCCTGCCCAAAGGCATTTGAATTCAGGCTAACATAGCGGGCAAGATGAGTCGGCGGTGCCTTCGGATTATAGATGGCCGAATGCTCTGAGGGGAAAGAGTCGAACGGGAATGTTTCGACGGCATAAGCTGGCGGCCCCGGTCGCACGCCATACTTGTTATGATGCGGAGCGGCAAGCTGAAGAAGAGAGAGAAGCTTTCGGCGTTGGTGACGCGGTAGTGGTGTCGGGTTCACGGTGCTTTCGATTTGATCGGAATCAAGGTCCACCAAGACGAAATCATCTGACGGCAGCTCAACCTTTTCGTATCGTCGCTCAATCCCCACAATGTAAGGGCAGGGCGCTTCAAGAGCCTGGATCAGACGTGCGGGCAACACCGGAATCAGAACTCCTGTCCACTGGAATGGGAACAGAAGGTCAACCAGGGCTCTTGTGGCCAGATAGAGCATCGATGTGTGAGATGATAAGAAAATGATTCGAGATTCCACGAGCGCGTACTGTACAAGGTCGATTAGCTCCTATCACATCAATATTATGGCGTGCGAGCATCACTTGCCTCGAAAAGAACGACAATATTGGGTATTGAGAGAGCACGGAATAACGCGTACAGGTCGGTCTGGCGCATGGATTAGCAGGAACGGAACGTCAATCGACTGGAGGATGAAGGATAGACGTACGTTGCGAGAACCAGGAAGTTCATTGGCTGCTTCCTTACGAGCGAATAAACGAAGCTCCCTGACCGCCAGCTCAACTTGCGTCTTCGAAGATATCGGACTGAATGCTTCCGTACAGAGATTCACGACGTATCGTTCTAGTGGCAGCCAGGATCCCACGAAGGGTGAGCTAACAGGTACTCTCTGCACACTTCCGTTGGTCCTCGGTACGGCCACTGCCTTCAGCCATTCTTTCCAGAAACTGGTCATTGATCCGTCCCTGCCGAGGATGCCGTACGCACGGGGAATCCAGAAGCCTGTATCATCTGTAAGCCCTTCGATCTTGGATGCTGCCCCATGTCGCACTGGCCGCAGCAAGTCCGTCATCAGGCCAATTTTCTCTTCCACGGCACTGATTTCGTCCTCCAATTTCTCCCTCTCTGGGGAACCGGACTGAACCGTAGGAAGCTGTGCCAGGAGGCTGGACAGCTTTGCGCGTTCCTCTGCCAATCTTCCACCGAGGCTGGCCGCCAGCTCTCGTTCCTCATCTGTCATGTTGTCCTTCCGCCATTCTTCACAACACTCCTCCAACGCCTCCGCAGCCTTCTGGCCAAGTGGTATCCAGAGTATCAGACAGACTCCATGTAACTTGGTACCATCCCCCGCTGTCATGATGAACCCATGCCATGTCGACCGGGGTTTCGTGTCCGAGGAGACGATGTTGATATCGTTAGGGAAGGCAAACATGGGTACGTAGTCGGGGAAGGTTCCCCGCCTGTTGTCCTCCTCGGGCATTCCTTTCGGCGGGTATCTGTCAAGTAGGACGGGTTCAAATCTCCGTTTCAATGGATGCATCGTAGGCGAGGTCTCCAGCGGTTGAGGTGCTGGAATCACGGAATTGTAGTTGCTGAGACGACGAGAAGTGCGAATGGAAGCTGTTTGGAGAGACAGAGAACGAGTTAGTCACGGCGTCACGACAAACCACGATCTGTTTTACGCCTCACCTGCGCGAGCAACCGAGGGCTGCCTCTTCATGCTGTTCATGTCCCTGAAGGACATGTGACGGCGAACGCTGCCAATGCCCGACTTCAGCGGGTTCGTGGGGGTGGTTTTCTCTTCTGGGATGATTTTCTGTGTCCGAGGTCGCGGTTTCGGCCGTGTCGGCGTGATCGCACCTGCACTGAGACTCAAATCCGATAAAAATGACTCTCTCTCTGAGGCAAATTTAAGCAATGCCTTATCAAAGTCGAAATCCGAGCTGGTATCAGTGGTTCGATTAGGAGATGGCGTCACTTTGATCGTCATGCTGCTTCGATTGCTGCCCGAGCCCTTAGATTCAACGGACCGCATTGACATACGGGCCTCGTTGGACAACTTGGACAAGCGCTGATGGGAGTTTCGCGTGCCATTTTTCACGTCCAGATTTGTGGGCTCTGTTGACAGGCCGTTCTCCTCGTCGGGTTCGGCATCCTCCTCGATCGTATCTGAGATAGAGGGACCGGGGATGCTATCCCTATGCGCTCTGTATTCGTCTCGTAGTTTCCAGTAGGTCTCTTCGATCTCCTTGCCATCGACCCCGGCGATCCAGAAGTAGTCCGCGAGAGGAGCGGACGACTCTGGAGTAGGTGCTAAAGGCATTTTGGCGTTTGGTGGCCAAGGGGCCTTGGTACCAGCATTTGACAATCACGGTGGGTTATGGAGGCCGCATCCAACCCCCTCTCATGGCAATGAGGCAATCGGGTTGTTTAATGTAGCCGCATTGACCGGATCAGCTCCCCTGCTGCAACTTCTCAGCAATTGTTCAGTTTGGAATGTCTCCCTATTGAACTGTGGAAAGACGTGTGGAAGAGTAGCTCCCACGGTTGTGGAGACCACTTGTCGCGGGGTGTTCTCTCAGGGTAAGTCAAGAGTCGAGAAAAAGGAGGAGACTGACCCGAACCAGGAACAATTTTGCCGGTTGTCTTGCTTGCAGATGTGGAGGTAGAGAATTTTCTTTTTCTTTTTTCTTTTTCTTGGAGATTGTTGTTGAAGAGGAAAAAGTACACGATGCGGACGGCTACACGGTACACGGATTAGAAAAGAAACCAAGCCAGCAGTGTCCCTCCGCACACACTAAGAAAGGTAACACACGGACGCTCACCCACCTACACGCTTACACCACAGGCCTCGCTGATGCAGGAACACCAGTGTTGGCAGGCGATGGGTGCTACCGCTGCTGCTACCCGTGAGACTGGGTTCAGGGCGGAATTAGGGTGCGGCAACGCCCAGTCGATGGTACGCAATCAAGTACCACGGGCTGAAGCATCACCTAGCGGTACCCTGGTCGGGGACCGTCACTGTTCAGTGCTGGGGTGTGTTCGTGCCAGGAGTGGCTAGGAGCTGGTGGGTGAAACTTAAGACTGCCAGGATGAAGGTGAGGAGGGAATTGTCGAGTCTAAGCTGAAGTTAGCGACGAGTCCCGACGGGATTCACGCTGGGAGGGAACGCTTTAGGGAGTTAGTCTATCGTCAAGCGGTGGAGAACCCCCTGGGCGGAGTCCTGATGTCGTGCGTTCCGGAGACTCATGGGTCAAACGGCCACGATTCGTCAGATCAGCGACGAGAAGCTCGACAAGAATCCACCGAAGCATTGTCCATGCAGGCTACTACCTACTCCGTACAAGCCCGCCCGGTCGGAGACTCAAGAGGAGACTTCACATTATTCATGTTTGGACGGTCGACAGTTCTCCGCAAGTCGATTCCCGATATGGGCCTGCTCAGCGACATATGGACCTTTCTAGATCTTCTCTATGGGGACAGGTTGCCAGCAAGACGTGCCTGCATGCGGTCAAGACCATAAGACCTCTGCAAGGGTTGCAGGCGGTTGGCCAGCGTTAGAGGGAAACGGGTCGACGCTTTGGGCAACTGTGGAGAGGCGGCGCTAGGCAAGGAAGGAGCAGTGGTCAACCTTGGAAGAGGCGTCCCTATCGCCCTGAAAGTCGGTCAACTGCACCAGTCCTTCCTACAGGAAGGCTGCAGAGGACAGCACATGATGAGCATCACCACGACCATTGTGTGGTGAGTTAGTGGCAATAATGGTTGTCTTGCTGCAGAACTGCAAGTACGGTAGTCTAGTTACCATGCTCGGATAAGCAGGACACCCCCATGATGATCGTCCTCTCTAGACGGCTTTCATGTTGCACAAGATCATCTGAATCCTCGTTCACTAACTACTACTAACTATCGCCAAGTTCCAACAATGGCACAGTACGGAGTACTCCGTATGGAGCACAAATTCAATGTGGGACTCCACAGTAACGCCTGTACGGAGTAGGCTGTACCTACTTAAGCCTAAGCCTATACGGAGTACTTAAGTCGTTGTCTACCTACCAGTAGGTACTATGGCCCCATGGTGTACGGGCCAGACGGCAGTATTTAGCTACTATATCAACAGCTGATAATCCCTGCTGGATTATAGAGAAAACAGTTGACTGTTTTGCACCTTTTCCCAGCGATCTATCTCTGTCTATTTTTGGTGGAAGTGCACTCAGAAAAAAGGGGTATCTCGAACGAGGTAGTATCAATCAGCCAATATTGACGCCTTCACTGCACGTTGGGTTGCTCTACTGCTGAATTGATGCAGTGCCAATACTCTGTAGTCACATCGTCAGCCTCACCAGTCGAGGTCGAGGACATTGCTGACTGCATGGGGACACCAGACGCAGGTACGGTGTGCATACGACCCAACACAGGGCAGATTTGGAAGACCGCCTCATTATTGTACTGCACGGAGTTAACTACCTCCTTCGAGATTGAAGTGGCTGGAAGCCCATAGTCAACATTCCAGAATCCAGACACACATCACACGTTGTCGGCTAGTTACACCAGGGCGCCTGTCAACCGCCTCGAACACGGGAAATCATGGCCCCTACGTGCATGATTCATGATCATGCAACGCCAGCCAGTAACAGGGTTAGTTCTTAGCCAGAATTTGACGGACAACCGCAGACTGTTAGAGCTCGGAAGTAATAGTGTTGTCTAAATGGCGGTAGGGACTCTCTAGGTATAGCCGTCCTGTGCCTAATATAGGTGCCTCGACTCCTCAGACCACCTGAACAAACCATCTTGCCGAGACGCGGATGTTTCAGCGATTTCTATTAATTGAATCTTGAGAAAACTGAGACACCGAATACCCTGCAATATCCTCCGTGCACACACTAAAACAGGACGACACCCAGTCATGAAACCGTTTCTCAGTCTTATCTGACCTAGAGCGTTCAAGACGGGAGGCCAAGGCCCACTACCTAGTAGCAAATGGAGAATCAGTAGCGTCGGGAGTCTCCATCGCGAAGATCACCGCTTGGCCCCCTCCAGTTTCTTCTCAGGGTTATGATTTACAACGATTAGCACTGATCCTGGTCTACTCCAAACATCTGTTGCAGGCTCTTGTATGATTATATGCCGCAGTACACATGGAATCCAGAATACTGATAACAGCCCGTGTCAGTGGTACGGTGCATATTGCGATGCAGTCGTTTATGCAAACGGCGCTTGGAGAACTCTCCAGACTCCGGAGTGCGGTGTACGCTGCATGGTAATAATTCTGGACTCCTGGCCTCAGGCATGACAAAATGAGTCGTGCATGCATTCATCGCACCAACTCGTGTTTCATGCAGGGACCATGGTCCGAATCTAACAGCACACACAAAGATCAGGATCTTTGCTGAGATGGTAGCTAAGAGCCCAGAAGCGAGCACTTCTCCTGGATAATCCTGGAAGCTGCCCAAGAGTAACGAGTCGTTTGCTGGCTTCCTTTGAAGTGCGCCAGGACAAGTTTGCAATACTTCTACAGACAGGGCACGTGTCATCAGAATACACTCTCCACAAAATAGGAGGACTGCGGCATTCATTCGTCGACGATTCAAAGGGCCGCTATCGTTTTCTGGTCAGCAAATTGCCCGTCGTGAGAAACCCTCTATCACCCATCGCACCACGCCATTCGATCGAGAGCTGCCCTAGCGTCGCTCGACCGTCGCGCTTCATGTCCTTTTGTAAAGCCTCGACACCGTCTTGCTGGCCAACCTCCTGTTCAACAAGAAACGCGACTTGGAGAACATCTCGCGGGTTCATGGTAGGTCGTTGCGGCTTTAGCGAGTCGGGTCTCTCAAAGTCCCAATTAAGGGATCGAGCTTTGAATGGGGGTTTTGGATTCAATATCGTCTTCTGAAAAGATATCAGCTAGGATGCTCGAAACGTAGTGTCAACAGGATGAAGAGCGAAGCTCACCTCGACCACAACGGGACCGTCTCCGACATTTTCCAGCTGTGCCTCCAGAGCAAAGCGGAGAAGCCGTGACTTTCCATATGGCCCTAGAGACTTGTTATCCACCTCCAGAGGGGGCAACTCTGAAGCCTTTGTCCTGACGCTCAGACACGGTTGTGCGATGAATTGGTAAAGCTTGCGAAAAGTCCTCACTCTTCCGCTCGCCGCGTGGATATTATTATCCGCCATCAAAGTTTCGGTATAGCTGACACTGACAGCTAGAATGTGATTACCCTCTTCTTTCAGGTCGAATTGGACGATCTTCTGGAAAGATTGGCCTTTTCCTAAGCCTTCTGTTTGTGCTTCATCTCCCGACCCCCTTAACTCCAAGGGCACGACTTGTGACGGAGTCTGCATTTCAGCAAGGATGCGGACTGATGTGACAACCCGCGTAGTGTCTTCGTCAGGGATCTCGTTATTTGCGCATAGTGAACAGGCAAACGTCTCGCCAACGTAAGCAGATCCAAAGGCAGGAGGAAGCGTGACCTTTCTCCATTGATGGTCAGAAATTGCAGCAGGCAAAAGTCGACTCAAAGAGAAGTACGCACATTAGGACTAAGGATATATTGACTATCGAAGTCATTCGAGGGGTAAGCTAATGATGCCTTGGGAGAGATCTTTGTGTTCTCCGTGGGTAGTGGGTATTGATATGATAACGAGGGCCGGGATAGTCTAGAGTAGTCAATATGCCACACTCGTCGAGCAATAGTCTTGGACAAGCCGTATCATCTGCTTACCGCAATACTGTATCTCAATCAGCGAGGTCGCCGGTCAACTGCCCATCATTCAAGCGTACCTTTGAGAGAGACGGCATGAGGCTCCTTGGGGCCCTCCGCACCGGAGTGGGCGCGTGGCCGTGCCATCAGTGTAGTGGGTGATCTAGGTCTGTCTCCCTCCTTCGAACGTGATATCACTGCTCAAAAAGCTCCAAGAAAATTGGGAAACTCTGACTGTTCGTTATCGGATGTTTCTATACTAATGTAAAGTGATGTTGACCTTACGAGGGGAAGCTGGCAGACGAATCGGAGCCGGGAAATGTTTCAAACAATGCAAACTCTCAGAGCTATCCCCAGAGGCGGAGACTGATACCTATGATAATCGATGCGCGTCATGGAACAAAAAGAAACACGTTCGGAACCCCTCTTAGGTGAATTCTTTCTTTATTTCTTTCTCGACTCAAGACATTTCCCCTTGTTCTTCCTAAGTTTGCTGCCTTCAAGTTCTTCGAGTAGTTGGCAAAGCCTTCGAGTCCTATTGGGTGTGGATATCACCAATCAACTTCGCGTCGCCACTCAAGAACATCTTAATCCAACCATCCTCCCCACACCCAGAACTTTCCTTTCTGGGTGAAGGAGCCTTCAATTTACAAGTATGGGTGCTACAAGAACGGCGACATCTTCAAACAGACAGTCTGCCATGACGAAATCATCGTCTGCGCCAACATCTTCCAATATTTTGGTTGAAAACGTGTCCGCGTCCCGAAAGCGATCTTCTAATGAACAATCGGGCTCATCGAAAAGAAGGCGAACCGACGCCGGTAACCCTTCTAAACCCATAGAAGTTATTGATCTTACAGATGACTCTGTGACTACTACGCCTACGAAGAACAAAGCGAAGAGAACTCCATCTTCAAAGGAAACACCAGAGCGCCGGGCGAGGATGTTTCGCCGCAAGCCGCCACAGTCATACCTGGAGAAATTAGCCCGTGCAACTACGCAGAGGTAGGCCTTGATTACATCGATGTATGGCTGCTCTCGTTTCTGATCTGACATGCATTTGTTCAGGATGTTTGTCATCGGTCGCACAAGGACGGGTACCGACGAAAACCCTGAGGAAATAGTTCACATGGTTGGGACAACGGGCAACGTGTATACTGTGACTATCTCGAAAGAGCCGACCTGCACCTGTCCTGATGCACTCAAAGGCAATCAATGCAAGCATGTCATTTACGTATGTGCTCTCGCCAGGATGTTTCACCGTTGTTCAAGTGCTCACGATCCACAGGTTCTCGTGAATGTTCTCAAAGCGTCACCCCATCTTCGATATCAATTGGCTTTTCTCACATCTGTGAGTAACAATGTCGAGAAATTTTTTATACCAGGAGAGTTCGGGAAAGCTCATATGGGTTACAGGAACTGCGGGAGATGTTCGAAAACGCTCCTATAAGCCCCCAGGGTACGGGATCCAACGATGATACTTCGGGCAAGCGCAAACCTGTCGAGGGTGATTGTCCAATCTGCTTCATGGAGTTCGATCCAGAAACCGAAGAGATTGTCTGGTGCAAGACGGCATGCGGAAACAATGTGCACAAGGCCTGCTTCGATCGGTGGGCGGCGAGCACCCGCGAGAACGGAGTGCGCTGTGTCTACTGGTGAGTTGCTCGTTTGACTAGTACCTGTCTATTATAGGTCTGGTTAACTAACTACATCCTCGTCTCGATTAGTCGATCCCCCTGGCCTTCCGACGGCGTCAGCCTCGACGTCGAATCGCTTGTGAAGAAAGGACATGTGAACCACGAAGGATACATCAATGTCGCGTCTAGCGTCGGCTTATCCGGCATACGTGGTACGGAAGAATTCCCTCATGACATTCTCTCTATCTGTTTACTAACGACCTTAGATTATTCGACTTATCATCAACCCTGGGTACGACGACGATATTACCGCTATTGGCATTAATCATTTCAACTTAATTTTTGATTTCGGTATCTCAGTCAGGCTGGATCCTGAAAGAGAAGAAGAAGCGTCCGTGGACGCACCTTTGCTAGCATGAACAGAACAGGAAAGAGATTGGCGTTGATGGCCTTCAACACAATATCAATAGATACCCGTTTCTGAAACCGACAGGATTATTTTGCTTTCACTTTTTTTTAATTAATTCTTATGCTTAACCTTCTTCTGTCTTCTTCACTTGGAATTATTTCTGTATTATTAGTCTACTGTACTCTAGGACTGGCCAAGTCTAAATCTAGACGATCTCATCTTCAAGACATTGGACGTACGTTATTATTATCCAGCGCAGTTCCAGTCAAAATGAGAAACTTAGTGAAAATAAAAAAATTATTAAAGTAAAAAAGACGCCAGGGTATCCCCACACCCATCCACCCCATTCAACATACCTTCTATCCGCGTACGCCTACGCCTATAAGAACCCAAACCAAAAAAAAAAAAAAAAAAAAAAAGAAAAGAGGGGAAAATTAGATGCATCATCGTATCGCTTTATCAACGCCAGAACTTTTTATATTTGTTATCCTTTTCCCTCGTCTGACCATGGCAGAGCTCACGCCTTCCTCGCCGGTCATCCACGAAGGCATCCGATCTGGATCAATGACGCCGAGTTCCGCGAGTTTTCGTATGCCTGCGATGACATCGGTTCCGGTGAAGGTGAGGGAGAGAGTCTGCTGGGTAGTTTCAATGCCCTCGTCTTTGTCTTCGTCTGTACTTTCACCGTTATCGTTGGTGATACTCGGCGGATCGAGGAGTCGAATGTCAAGGCGGTCGAGGATCGCCGATGAAGCTGAGGTTCCGGCTGTGCCAAAACGAGAGCAGACGGCGAGCTTGCGCCTCTTGGTTGCCTGCGGATCCGGATTGAGTTCCGATCTCTTCCCCAGTGCCCGCTGTTCACTGTCCGGAGTGTTTTCCTTTCCCTCAGCTTCATCGTTTGCAGGGTTCCCTCCCGTGCGATACTCTTCTGGCGATACTGTGCTTGATAATCGTGGATCCAGCGGAGTCCCTTCCACGACGGCGTCAGCAAAGATGCTGAAGGCGCCATTTGCCATATTTGTTCTGCCGGGTCCCCGGAGCGCGAGGAGTGCATGGAGGCTTTTGGCAGTCAGTGAAGTTGCCTGCAGATCGTAGCGCTCATGAGGCCGCGAGAGCGCCTTCGGGATACCATCGCGGACGATACGTTGCAGCGTTCGTGAGTCCGTCAGTAGAGGATTGGTCGTGGCGGCTTTCGTCCCAATTGACGGTGACATCGAAGTATAGATAAAGGGACTGCTATCTGGGAAAGCAACATAGATTATTCTCGAGGTATCTATGTAAGCTTCTGGAGAATGACGCGGATATTGGTATGGAGAGTCCGTGACGAAGATTCGCAGGAAGGTCAAGGGTAACGATTGCGAACGTGAGAGGTAGTAATGCGCTTTCACCAACGGTGTTATCTCGCGCTGGAGATTCGACAAGAAGGTCGCAGCATGGAGACGGGGAAGAGATGCAGACAGTTCTGTCGACCCGGGATCTTTCTTGTCGACGGGTACGAGCCGTAGAGCCGTCCACTTCTGGCTCGTTGGATGGTCTTCCAAGTAACGGAGATCGGCCATCGCCAGCTGACCCAGAGTGATTCCATGGCGCCAATCTCCCTCCAAGATACGGTCGACGACTTCACGCTTCCCTCCTTTCCTTCCCCGTAGCTCCTCGTACGCCTCGCGGACTTCGTCAATGGTTTGGGCCGCGGGGTAGGGGTTGGCGTCTTGGTCCTCCATGCCGTCGGCTTCATCCTGCTCCAGGAAAGGAGGAAATAACCGGACGTTCTTTTCCGAAAGCCATGACAGAGCAAGATCCAGCAACGACTGGCGAGATAGCTTCCCCAGTATTTTGGCAAGAGAAGGTGTGGTGCTGGGAATGCGGAGGTTGTTTGGTAAGCTTGCAGCGCTAGGCGCGCGAACGGATTTCGGTCGCGCCATTATTGCCGGGTATAAACGGTGCCTTAGTTGTCATATATGCATCTATCAAACAAGAAATCCATTATTTTCTCCCGGCGATCTGGTGTTGTTGTTGAGCAATTGTTCCTTCCCAGGCGGGAGCTTGTTGGTGACGCGCGATGGTCTTCTTTGAAAGGCGCGCCTTGATATGGATCACGTGAAGATAAGACAACCATCAGCGTACTCGAAAGAATGCAGTCAACATCAACTTCACTCAACATCTTTATTATTATTACATGAGTTGACAGTCAGTAGGAGTAAGCACTGACTTTATCCGACGCTAGTGAAGTGCGATGATATGTCAGCAAGACCCTTACTCTACCCCACGTCCTTATAGAGAACTGGCCCATGTGTCTTCCTATGGATATTTGCTGCTCTCTCCACTATGTAGATATGAATAATGCCCCGCATCGTCCTCTGGCAAACTAATGCTGAAAAAAGAGTCTGTCATGGCGCATATAGATCCACGTAAAGCACCCTTCAAAGGCTTGCTCCTGTCCGTCGTGTTCGCAGACGGATGCCCCCAAGCACGCCTAAAGAGAGGTTACCAAATCCAGACATATATTTGAATTGCATCATCCCAGCTTGTAGCGATGCATAATAAAATAATAGACCAGCTAGCTGGTCTTGAAGTCTTCATGCGCGAGAAGTTCGCATAAGGCGCTCGACGCGGAAGTGTAAAAACCCAACCTTACCATTATGCACATGACACCAGGAATTAATATTATTATTATTGAACCAGGTATTATTATTAACACACCACGATCACGACATTGATCTTATACGGTTATACCTAACTAGTCCAGTCTAGAAGTAACAACCGTCACACAAATTAATATTAAAAAGAGACCTGCGGAGTAGGTGCCTAATACTTAAGGCTTCCAAAATATTAATAATAATTCCCGCGTCTCTACTCCGTACGGAGTACTCTGTACGCTAGCGTACAATGCTTAGGAATCAGCCAGACATTAGCTAAGTAAGCACCAAGAAAGCCCGACACTGGACAGAGATCTTGGCTCGCAGTGTGAGAGGACTATTGGTCCAGGGAGATCTGAAGAAGAGCTGTTAGGTGGGATAGCTGCCTGTTCAGAAGCCGGGCAGACACAGGCGTCCAGTCCAGGATTGGTAGGTGGGAGCGACGCTAAAGACAGCAAAATCGAATTTAACGCGGAATGCGCGTGTCTGCGACTTTGCGTGGAGGGGAGGGAGGGGAAAGGCACCCACATACGGTATTCTTCCGAAAGGACGATTACTAATTCCCCTGCTCCCGCGCCACTCGCCGATGATCGGTGCCGAAGGCAGAGGAGCCATGAGCTAGACCCGATGTCATTTCCGATACAAGCAGCCATGGCAAGTGAAAGGAGCTCTGGATGAAGGCAAGCGAATCGTTTAAAAATATAAGCGAATAAATGAGAAATTGGTTCTGATCAACGGTTGTCAGGACCAGAGAGCAAGGAAAGATGCATTGGCAAGCCTGTCGACGCCGAGGGCCAAAGGAACAATTAGCCGCTGATTGCGATTAAGCGTTTTCGGCTCGGTGGCCGAGAGCAGTTCCGTCACCAAACACTTTTAGTCACACACGGCAGGAGCGCTCGCCTCCCACCAGCTCTGACCAGCCCAACGCTCGTGTTTCCCCACCACTCCCGGCGGACGAAAAATCCTAGACGCTGACCCGACCGCGAGCCCGCGGCACGGTGACCGCCGCAGGCCATTATTACTTCCTGCCCTTCATCACCATTGCATCTTTTCTCCGCCGTCACACACACTCTCTTCTGTCCTCCTCGTTGCGTCAGGACAGCCAACTTCCCGCGACTCCAGATCTATCTCGACTGATTCAGTTCAGATCGAGTTCCTGGTCGCTCTTCATCTGTCGCTGGCTGAGGGATTCCCTGATCTCACTCAGCAGACCGCGTGAAAACGTTGTCGGACGTGACCGCCGCTCTCACCCCCCACGGTCCTTTCCGTTTTACCACTGCGAAATCTCCCCTGCCGACTCAATTTTTCTCCGCGGATTCGAAAATAAACAATCGATCGATAGATCTTCGCCATGTCGAGTTACAATGGGCGCCGAGGGCCCAACTTCTCCCAGTACTTGGAGGATCTGAACACCATCCCTTCACCATACGACCAGGTCCAGCAGCAAGAGCCGTTCAATCTTGATGCAGAGCTGGCGCTCTTCACCAATGCCGAGTTCTTGGACTTTGGCCATTTCGGCGACTTGAGCATGCCCCTCACCTATGACCCCGCCGAGGACGAGAACTCTCGACATGAGAACGCAGGCTCGGACAAGAACCACAATGTGAACTACATGGATCTGCTGAATGGTGAGTATGCTAGCATTGGGTAGTGGTTGGTCGATTTAGTTTCACTGCACCTGAGAGATTGTGTCCTTTTGATGTACTTTTTTGATGTACCAGGAATAACCCTGTGTATTGATCCTTGAACATCTATTCTTCTTGCTCCGTCATTGGATCAGCAGACATCATATCCCATTGAGTTCTCCAGTCCTCTTTTATCTCGTGGTATTTCTATGGCATCCCATGATCTGTGTCTGTTTGATGATATCCTCGTTGGTGATGTTTCTTCAGCTTCTCCACCCCAACTGATCCTGCACGGACACTTTTGCATCCTCTTCCTGGCACCAAAACAGCTTTGGCCAATTGCCATTTGTTTTGCTGCACTTTAGTCAAGGAACGAACCCTACAATGCAGCGAGATTGGCAGTTGGCTGCACTCCTGATTGGTCCCCTAGCACGTGCCGATCCTGACATATCACGACATCCCACGTGATCTTCAACCCCCCTTGATCATCATTTCAGAGGCAGCGGGGGCCCTTTCGAGTCGGGCAGCTGTCGACACCGCCAGAGTTCTTTTCAATTCTTTCCAGATCTTCGCTCCTTGTTTCCTCCTCTTTTCCTGTTGTTCTTGTTTGCAACCGCGGTTTATGTGCTCTCACGTCTCCGGCTGGGGGCAGCTCCTCCTGTGGCCGTATTGTGTTTGAACGTTGCTCTGACAGTTCATTTTTAAACAGCAGATTTTCACGGTCTGCCCGACTGCTCCACGGATTTCAATTCCACCACGCAGATGACTTCCACGTTTCAACCCGCACCTCAGGTTCACAATGGTGGCTTCAACAACAGCCCCTCTCCACTAGACAAGGCCACTCCTATGGCCTCTCAGCTCCCGGCGAAATCGGCTGCAACTAGCACCACTCCTGCTGCTGGTCCCGCTCCAACTCAGACCGCTGGAACGAAACGCAAGTCACCCCATGACGCCAAGACCCTGGACGAGGCCGCTCGTCTGGCCGCAGAGGAAGACAAGCGCCGACGAAACACGGCTGCTAGTGCCCGTTTCCGCATCAAGAAGAAGCTGCGGGAGCAGGCACTCGAACGTACCGTCAAGGAGGCGACCGAGAAGAATGCTGCCCTGGAGGCACGGGTGTCTCAGCTTGAGCTAGAGAATCAATGGCTCAAGAATCTGATCACGGAGAAGAATGGTGGAGACCCTACGAGTGAAGGAAAGAACGAGGCCGACATCGCACAGATGTTCAAGAAGTTCTTGGCCAGCCAGAAGAAGTCCGAAGGCGAGCGGAACTCGACCGAGTCCAAGAGCGGTGTTGGTACAACTGCATGAAGTGAAAAGGGAAAAACCATAAAAAAAAATCAAAAATCAAATACAAGCGAAATGATGCCGATTTTTGCTTCTCACGCCTTCGATGAGTAGATGCGAGGTTTCATGTCTTATGATTTTCTTTTTTTTTTGTATTAATTTCCTAGTCCTATCTACGTGCTTTGACGCGTCCGGGGGTCTGGCTCGGGTTGGGCGGCGTTTTGTCATGTTTTTTTATTTTCTTCTCAGACGTGGGCAGCACAGAACCACCTCAGGCATGGTCAGTGATTTTCTGCCAGGATGATATCAGGCTGGGAGGTTTCAGTGATTATGTACATGGTGAGGCGCCTACGGAGCAGGAAACTCTCAATCCTGTGTGCTAGTACTAGTCATGATGCATACA
Organism: Rasamsonia byssochlamydoides; assembly: GCF_041956645.1. Taxonomy (NCBI): domain Eukaryota; kingdom Fungi; phylum Ascomycota; class Eurotiomycetes; order Eurotiales; family Trichocomaceae; genus Rasamsonia; species Rasamsonia byssochlamydoides. The sequence continues at coordinate 7,518 of NW_027192428.1, read as the reverse complement.
TGCATGCAGAGAAATGGATTATTTGTATGATTTTCATGCTATGTACAGAATCAGAATCGGAATCATTATTTTTTTCCCGTCTTCTGTCCTGTCCGCTGGTCTGGTTTACGAGTCAAAGACATACAAGAGTAGTGTAAAGCAATTCGGACATTCCCTAACTACGTTACTCCCTAACCTTGCCCCAAGTGCCCAAGTGTCCCCAGACAAGAAAAGAAAAGAAAAAAAAAGCAAGGAAATAAAAATTAATGAATCCAGTCCAGTCCAGTCCAGTCCATTTCCAAATCACTCCGATAGGTTCAATTCCTTCCTTCCCAGAGCGAGCCAGCTCATTAAACTCCCCAGTCCACTCATTCTCATCCATTCCCGTAAATATACAATAAGCAATAGTAATAGTAGTAATAGAAGTAGAAGTAAGGAGAGTTACTTTCTTTTTTTTCTCCATTGGTCAAAAAAAGAAAAGAAAGAAGTAACTAGGTAGGCGATTTAGCAGGTCATTGTCATTTCACACATAATCGGGTCAGTTTCCAGGTTAAGAGTTTCTTTTGAACCCCTTGTGCTTGCCCTTGTCCTTGTCATTATTTATTGTCATCAAGTGGAACTTCCTTGGCCTGGTCTGGCTCTTCGGTCCCCGGGTCCGTTCGCCCAGCCTCGTCGTCTTCACCGTCGCCATCACCGGTGAGCTCACCCCAGCCGGAACTCCTTCGACTGATACGGCCGGTCGTCGCGCTTGGGGGACCGACAGCTGGACTCGTCAATGCGCTCCCTACAGTACCGGCCGCACTATCGTTGCGAGTATGTGAGTGGATGTCGCTCCGAACGCTGCCCGTGTCACCGGTACCTGAGCCCTGCTTGCCCGCAATGTAACTACTTCTATCCCCTCCAGAAACGAACGGGCCAGCACCCGATGTAGAGTAGACGCTGGCACGTTCGGCACTTGCAAGCCCTCCGATACTGGGACGACTGTGAACACCAGAGGCATTCCCGGTCGAGACCTCCCCGACATTCGCACTAAGCACACTCAGCGGCAGGCTCTCGCGACTACCGCCAAATATCGATGACGGCGCCAACGCACGGATGGAGGCATTCGTGTCAAGAGAGTTCCTGCGACGACGCTTCGAGGACGAGGCCAGAGTGAGGATGGAAGCATTATCAGTCAACAAGCCGTTGGCCGTTGCTGAAGAGTAAGTCGTCGGGTGACTATTAAAAACATGAGGAGGAACGGCCGACAAGGATGACGGAGGGAATTGGTGAGAGAATTGGACTTGCTGGCCGCCGGAGCTCTGGGTGGAGCTGACGTGCGGTAAACCCACGCTATTGTGCCCATGGCCATTCTGGGCACCGTAAAGGTGAGTCGAAGGAGCCGTAGATTGCACCGTCGTCAATGTTGTGGTCAGGGAACGCACAGAGGGCGCAGGTGACGAGAACGTGCTTCCTTCCCCGCCCCCATTCACCCCGCGTCCTCCCGTCGCCATTGTTCCCGCTTTCGAGTAGGTGTCCCCGTTCGTCGAGATGGTAGGAGCTGTCGACTTGGCGCTGTTGAAGGGAATCTGATTGTCGGAAATTGAGGTGTGTAGGGAGGGTTCGCTGGACGATCGATGGACGTATTGTTGCTCGCTGGATCCTGAGGAGTAGACGTTTTCATTTCTGCGCGATGAGCCAGAAGCTCCGACAGTACCGGAAAGTGGATATGGGTTGTTCTTCAGAGCGGTATTCTTCTTATTCTTCAACATGATGGGTCCATGGCCGCGCTTGCTGAACGCCCCCGCAGAATTCGAATCGGACGACGAACCCTTCAAGTTCGTCAGGCGCTTCATCCAATTCGAGAAAGGACGCCGCCGTCCATGGCGATCTACTCAGGATCAGCTACCAGACACCACCAATGGTGCTGAACCAGAGTGTAACACGGGCGAGAGACGTACCATGCGGCCTTGCTGGAGCCTCCGCCATAGCCATCTTATGATTGGTATTGTTGAATGCCTTCCTGCACAAGGGACTGCGTATCTATCAAAGAGCACCCCTCCTCAAAAGAACAGGGCGAACCAAGCCACAGAGCGTGAGGGTATTTAGCAAGTTGGTTAGGTAGGCAGCAGGCGTTCTACCGTCGGGGGTATTGGGTAGCCGTGGGCGGCTAGCCGGCGTGGGCTGGGAGGTAACAAGCCCGCCTGAATTTGGATTCAAAGTAGAACAGTCATGAGAGGAAGGATGTGGCTAAGAATTCCCGACTCAAAACTTCTCACATCTGATGAGCAGAGTGTTTTGGTTAGAGGGGATGGTGATGCTGTGCTGTAGGCACCCTGAGCTAACTGACTAGCACATGCTGCGGCGATTGGCCGCCGCCAAGCCTTGCCCTTCACGCTGCCGAACCTCGTCACTCCATTGCAATGTCATGTGATTCGGTATCAAAGCCTTGGCCATCTCGACATCCAACCTCCCTCCACAAGGATCCACCATCAAACCCTTCCGATCTCCTGCGCTTACCACTCCGTCATCGACCCGCTGTTCGTTCCACTCAGCGTGGGAGCTGCTCCATCCATGACGGAATCCCTTTCCTTTAGGTTGATCATGATGTGTCCACAGCGGGGGCCGATAGAGATTATCCTCAGCCGTCCTCAACGGTCAACCCCTTCATGACGATGATGAGATTCTTTTGGCAGCAGATACGATTCTGGTCCTGCATATATGTCTGCATCTGTAGATATCAGGCTTCTTTCTAAATTGGTCGTCCCTTACTGGCGAGGCCGTGAAGGTATTTTTTGGCGGCTGTGGCGGAAGCTGAACCCGATGATATCAGATCGATTCTTACTTGCTACTGTTTAACAGCGAGAGTTTTGAAATTGGTTATATCTGATAGAAAAAGATGAGATAAAACTGCAATTGAGATTATTGCTTTATTTTTTATCAATCTTGTGTTCACAGACCATCTCTATTGCAAGATGGTCCTGAAAAATAATGTACTGCCCACAGACTGTACAGGTCACGTGACAAAGATTCATATCTCCAGTCCTGGTCTAACCTTCCTAGGAGATCATCATCTTCCAACTGGAGAGCACCTTCCACAGCTCTTAAATAAGAACTTATTCTGTACACATACGAATAAAATTGACAAGAAAAATTCTCTATTATATCCTCAAAGTTGTTTTGTTTTGAATTTTGTGCCTTTGGGTCCTATCTACTCGTGACACAGAAGACTTGGTTTGCCACAAGTGAAGTCACGCAACATGTCTTTGATCTCTGATTGAGGCCTTCTGCGACATGAGACAGTGCACTGTAGATTATGGTTTGATGAAGTTCTTGTATTATGCCTTACCATGATGCGCCCATTCGGCCCCTGCCAGCCGATGTGGCGGCAAAGATCAAATCCTCTATATCCATTACACATTTGAATGGAGTGGTTCTAGAACTGGTCAAGAATTCATTGGATGCCGATGCTGTCTCCATCAACATTACCCTGGACTATCGACGGGGTGGCTGTATTGTCGAGGACGATGGTCACGGTATTCCGCCAGCAGAGTTCAAGGACGATAGTAGGCTGGGTCAAGCACACTGTGAGTTCTGCAGTCCTTGATCAGAAGATTTTTGCTTACCAGAATCGCAGGCACCTCCAAATTTGGACTGGGAGAAGGAGTGTACGGCTACAAAGGGTTGTTCCTGGCGTCATTGGCAGCTATGTCTTTGTTGACCATCACTTCCCGCCATTCCCAGCAGGCCAATGCGAATACTGTCATTTTCCATCACGGAAAAACCATTTCTAGACTGATTCCCAGTCCTCCGCAGCAGTCACTCGATCATAACAGTCATGGCACAAAAGTTACTGTCAATGATCTTTTCGGAAACATGCCCGTCCGTGTCAAGAGCAGAGCCTTGGCTCTTCAGAGACCTGATGACATGGACAGAGAATGGGATGAGCTCAAAAGGATGTTAACAGCTCTTGTCTTGGCAAATGAACAGCCCCTGAAGCTGGTTCTGTCGGAGATTGATAAGAATCGAAAGGTCGTCATCCGAGCCAAGTCACCGTCAGTGGAAAGGTCAGAGTCGAGTCGGACTGGAGTCGATCTTACGCGAATAGGATCGATCCTTACACAAGCTGGCTTCATACCGCTGAAAAGCACTGAATCGTGGGTTACCGTGTCGGCGAGGACTCCGGATCTTTCCATTTACTCGTCTATTTCCCTTTTCCCCAGTCCCACAAAGCAGGTCCAGTTTATTTCAATGGGAATTAATCCGATTTTTGCGCACAACAGTGCAAATGTGCTTTATAATGAGGTCAACCGAATATTTGCTGCGTCGGACTTTGGTACGACCGGTTCCTACCAAGAAGCAGAAGAGCAGAGAAAGACTACGGTTCTGCAGACGGGAACGAATATAAAAGGCTCCAGCAAGGGAATAAACCGGTGGCCGATGTTTTACATACGGATTGAAATGGGCGAATCGTGGAGAGTGGTCAACGAGGAAGCGGACACGCTCGAATCTAATAGATCTTTTCAACGCATTCTGGACGTGCTTGGGGAAATGGTTTATCAATTCTTGGAGCAGCACCATTTTCGACCACGAGCTCGAAAGCGACTGAGACAGTCTCCCGGGTTGTCCTCGGAGCCGGATAGACGACATGGACAGACATCTAGGAAACAGGGTGACGTTGCAAGACGCATTTCTGCGTCTGCTCAACCGCAGAACCCCATGAACAGCACGGAGGAAACCCTTGACAATCGCATTGAGTTGCCTTCTTTTCAGAAGAGGCCGTCGGCGCTTCCGACTCAAGATTTTGGCAGCTGGTGGAGGATCAAAAGTGGAAATGGAAATATATTTGATGAAATCTGTTCCGGTATCAGGAGACCCGAACCTGCTCAAGGAACATCTCTTCCACCTCGCTCGTCGCAAAAATACCCTGGCGCCAACTCGCAGTGTCTTGTGCAACGGGATCTACGTGGACGAAGAGGAAAGGTTGATAACGGTGGGACCGTGGAAGGGATAACTACACAGAGCACCGGGTCGGATTCAGGGGACGGGATTATCTCTTGGATTGATCCTCTCACCAAAAGCACCGTCCTTATCAATTCTCGAACTGGTCAGTGTCTTCCTCAGAGGCCGTTGAGCTCTACAGTTACGAGTACGTCGCTATTAAGACCACGTTCCACAGGGTCTTTGGGAGATCGTAGGAATTTGGACGTCATCAAACGGCCACAATCAGCTCCATCAAGGAAAAATTCTCTCTGGTTAGAGGACATCATGGATCAATGGGACAATCCAGCTTTCCCTCGTTTGGAGAAGCCAATCTCGTCAATTCGTTCCGGCGTGAATGGTGAGGGATGCACCGAAGGAAAGCTCGGTTTCCGGATACGGCCTGATTCATCCAGCCTGTTGACTTGTGGAGACGCCAGCGTCGCAAAGTCCAGCGGGAAACTATGGAAACGCGGCCTTGCAGAAGCAGATGTCATTGCCCAAGTTGACCGAAAATTCATTCTTGTGAGAATGACTGCCGCCCCTCTGGGCAGTGGCAACCACAACTCGGGTAGCCTATTGGTTCTTGTGGATCAGCATGCAGCAGATGAGCGATGTCGCATTGAACAGCTCTTTGATGAAATGTTCACGAGTCAGGCCGTACATGACAGCTCTGGTGAAGTGATGAACGTACGCACATTGGAACTTTCAAGTCCTATCAGTTTTGAGATTGCAGCGCACGAGACTCGCCTCTTCAAGGTGTACTCTGAATTTTTCGCTTCTTGGGGTTGCCACTACGAGGTCTCTGATGTTCCTGAAGAAGGGCACGCGACCGTCTCTGTTAAGGCTCTTCCCACGCTCATCGCAGAACGGTGCAGAGCGGAGCCGAAACTGGTCGTGGATCTTCTGCGCGGTGAGATCTGGAAACGGGAGGAGAACAACAGAGACTTCTCAGTCCGGCCTGCGCTTGCGACTTCGAAGAAGCTGCCTGAAGACATATTGCCTTCCTGGGTTGAACAGATCGCCGATTGTCCAGAGGGCATCATTGATCTACTGAATTCGCGTGCCTGCAGGACCGCAGTCATGTTCAACGACGTCCTGTCGATTGAAGAATGCGAGAATCTCATTTCTCGTCTTTCACGTTGTGTATTCCCCTTTCAGTGCGCACACGGCCGACCCTCGATGATCCCGATGCTGGATTTGACATCGCAGATGCAAGAAGATGATCTTGGCATGCTCGACATTGGTTACGAGCGCACGAAAAATGACTTGGGAACGGAGTCGGAGTTAGGGTTTCCTGAAGCGTTTAGAGCTTGGAAGGATACTCAAGGGCTTTGATTAGTAATTTTGTCTTCTTGCATTAAGTTCTTGGGACGGATTTTCTGTCTTGTTGGTATGACTGTTGTATAGCATGGTGACAGTTATAGAGCCATTATTGGAGTTTACTCACATGGGTAGGGATCACATTAGCGCATATATGGCGCCACAACTAGTATATAGAACCTCAAACCAGGATATGAACTATTTACATTAATCAAAACCTGCAATAATGCCGTGGGCAGAAAAATGCAAAGCAGGCTGCGCGGGCGGCTTTCCAGCCCTTGTATGGTAGTGTACGTACCGTACTTGGTGTACTCAGCGACAAGTCTCGTCTAAATTTATACTTACTGATCCTGACCTTGAAGCCTCCTTCGGCCCTCAGCCCTCACTTACTAACTCATATCGGGCCATGTCCATGTCCATGCAAGTCCGAATAAACCCCTGCAGGGGACAGGTCACCACTGCTCTGGTCAGTCTATCTGCTCTGCTCTGGCATCTATCTACTGATCAATTACTCATTTATCGGGAATGGATGACTCAATCAAGGTCTGTTCATCAACTCTGTCTGTCTATATACCTACCTACCCACGCTGTCATTTTTTCCCCCTCTGCTATGGCAACCATACCTGGTATGTACAGAGTATAGTACCTAGCAACCGTGTGTGCAGGTAAGTTGGCAGGTAGGGCGTTAGCTATGTGGAATGGAATGAAAACAAAAATGGAATGTATGTAGGAAAGTAAGTAAACCAGGGAGGGTGTTGACTTACCTGTTTGTTTGTTAGTAGTAAGGTACTTACTGTGATGTCGGTAAGTACTATGAAACGAACAAAAAGACATGATACGATTTATCTCACATCAAGTGAATAGAGATACCTAGTAGATAGTGTTACATGTTGGGCTTCCTTCCCGTTCTGACGATCTGAGCGTCAGAGAGATGAAACGCGAATTGAGATCTACTAGCTAGGGCAGGGCAGGCAGGGACTTAGTCAATTTTCAGGAACTTGGTTTCAACTTTCGAACAACCAGAACGCATGCTTCATGCGTGAGTTGCAGTGTCGCATAAATGACTATGTACAGGAGAGATCGGCAATATTCTTACACGAAGACAAAACATGAAAAGTACATACATACATGAAGAAAAGTAAGTAATGCCAACCAAAACTGAAACAAACCCATTGCCGTTGCCGTTACTGTTCCGTTAGAACCCAAGGATTGCTACCGTGACCCCACCGTCCATGCTCATGAAGAAAAAAAAAGGGG